>NC_089598.1:7303941-7603941 GCF_019320115.1 Miscanthus floridulus
TACTCATAAAGAGCCCAGGCAGGGCAGCTTGCCACGTCCTCTAAGCAGAAGTCTCCACCATATCATGTGGCGAAGGCCCAAAGGGGCGGACTTCCTTAGCCAGTGGCCCGACAGACGGAGGACTCGAAGAAGGCCGAGCCACCAGAGCCTCCTCAGCAAGAGTGGCCTCCAGCCACCCAACGTTAGCAGTAGGTACGGGCGAAGGCACGATAGTGGCAGAGGATGAAGGAACATGCCGCAGGATGGCCTCCGTGTCCTCTTCAGAGCTTGAGCACAGCCCGCCAAGAACATCGGGCATAGGCTCGACGGCGCTATCCTCCGGCCGTTCCCCGACGCTCGTAGCACCATGCGAGGAGCACGCTAGGACAACGCCGGTCTCTGGACGCCCGGCACCGCTCACAGCCCCGCTCGTCGGGCACACCGGAGCTACGGGAGAGCCGCGATCCCCTCCGCTCGCAACTCGAGCGTCCGTTGACGGGGTGGGGGAGCTCTCAATGTCTTCGCTGCTGGCGGAGGCAGCGCTCGCACTGCCAGCAGAAGACAAGGCCAGCACGATCAATGGGGCTCCGCTTTTCTTCTTCTTTTTCACAGGCGCCCGAGAGCCAACGGCGCCCTTCCTCTTTTTAGACTCGGCCTCCGATGTAACATTCTTTGCGTAGGCCTTCTTCTTCTTCTTCTCAATCGAGGCCAGGACCTCAGCAGGAACCTCACGCTCCCAGTAGATGATCCCGACCTCCTCAAAAACTCGATTGAGCCACGGCATGGTGCCTGCCACGGCCATTCGAGACGTGTACTCACGCTCGAAAATCTTGCCAACCAACCCTATGGCGGCCTCCTCGACTTTGGAGATGAAACCATCCTCCGTCACCCCTCCCCCAAAGACCGACCGAAGCAGGGGAACGGAATCCCAGCCTTCGGCCTAAAAACGGGAACCTTGACCTGTTCCAGCTGAAAAGCTGGGTTGTTTTTGCCCAAGGGCCAGTAATTGGAGGCCATGATCTCCTCCACCAGATCGCGGCCACCAGAGTAGCGGCACACTGCCGCAAAAGCCTGATCACAGGCCTCCCGCGTCGGAGACACCTCCTCCGACGGATCCACACGCGTGTGTGGCGCCATCTCCTCCATCCAAGAAGTCAATGGATACTCCGAGAGCTCCTCGCCATCCTCAGTTGTGCTGCGGACCCCATAAGTCTTCACGTAGAACCATTGCTCGAGCCAGCCACGGTCCCACTTGCCCTTCTGGCAAAAAGAGATCTCCAGGCTGTCCACACCTTGGTTCCTCTTAGACATGAAGGTGCAACTACCGTACTGATAGGTCACCTCCACCTCCTTGCCATCTCGCACCTCCTTCTTCTTCTTTGACTGCTTCTGTAGTTCATAGTACGTGCAAAAGGTGTCCACATCCGGCTCGGCACCGTAAGAGACGCACGCCCAGTAGAATTTGCTAAGTGTCAAGAAAGCAGTGGGAGTCAGATGATGGAGCTAGACATTGAAGGTCTCCAACACCCGGTGAAGGAAGGGAATGTAAGGAAACCAGAGGCCACAGGTGAAGAAGTCCCGAAAGACCATCGCATATCCTTCCTCTAGCTCCGGAACAGTCTAACCCGGCGGAGGGATTTTCACCCTGGAAGAAGGAAAACATGACTCCTTTAGCATCTCCGCAATTGCCTCCTCAGTAATAGAGGACGGGCCGAAGTCCCAAGACTTTATCGCCATGTCTCTGGAGTCCGCGGTGATCAGGTCTCCGATAGACGCAGAGACACTCCCCAAATCCTCCTCCACTAGCTTTTCCAACTCCAACGCGGAGGCAGAGGCAAGCATGCACTCCTCAAAGCGCGCACCCCAGCCGATGGCCCTAATGCCGAGAAGGTGGCGGTAGGGTCCGGAGAAGGCGGGCCGATGAGTTTGGGTGGAGGCGGAAAGGAAAGCCACCATGACAGCAACCTAAGCACGAGACGCGAACAGAAAGACGGAACGCGCGAGGGCAGCAAGAGACGAAAACGAAGAGGGCAGAGAGCGATTTCTCGAACGCAATGAAAGCGAGTGAGCGGTGTGGGGGGGGACCCCACCGCCAAAAGCACCCTTATATAGGCAACGGGCAAGTGGTCTGACTCCTGCCACACAATGGTCACCTCCGGAAGATTTGCCCACTACACAACGGTCACCTCCGAAAAAGTCGTAGGGAATGCAACGAACACTGACACAGCGGAAACGGCCGCAATGTAGGGCAACGGCTTAATTTGCCGCCCAACGGCTACTCTCGACAAGACCAATGGCTACGCCAGAGCGGGCCAGGGGGGAAGTAGCGGGGCCTCGCTCGAAGACACCGAAGGCGGCCTCCGTCCCCGCGGACGCCTTTGGCTAAGGCGTTTTGAGCTCATGGCACGCTCCGGCGAACCATGGTCTCAAAAGGGGGGAACTGTTGTAACATGGCGTTGGCGGGTGGCGAAGGCCCCCGACAGTGGGGTGTCGCCAAGGCGTCTTCGACCGTCTTAGGGCGGAGACCTGGCGCTGACTAAAGGAAATTTCCCGGCAATACTCGAAGGGTGCTGAATCTCCTTTTCATCGTGGATTCCGCCAAGGCCAGGCACGCATCCCGCCGACCGCTCAGGCGGGCGTCTCCGGTATTACGGGCGGAGGCCGCCTTATCTCTAAACTAATCAAACAAACGATCTTGCCTAAGTGTGCGCAGGTACTCAAGCGCAGGCACTCGTGGTCCACGCCAGCGCGCCAGCATGGCCCCTGCGTGGCCGAGCGGAGACCTACGGATGATGTCTCCGCCCAGACCGGCGGAGACTCTCCAAGGCGACGGCGCGCCCCTGAAGGCGGAGGCCAGAGGGCGGGCGGAGACCTGCGGATGATGCCTCCACCCGGACCGGCGAAGATTCTCCAAGGCAACGGCGCGCCCCTGAACGCGGAGGCCAGCGGCGAGAACCATGGCCCTTGTGCAGCCGGGCGGAGACCCGCGGATAACGTCTCCGACCGTCCGGTGGAGACCCGCCAAGGCAGCGGCGCACCCTGGGAGATGAAGGCCAGCGCCGGGGACCCAGGCCTTTGGGCCGAAGATCAAGCTACAGTGGGCCGGCTGCTCATGGAAGCCCATTACTTGAAGGCGGTATGGCAGGATTGCCCCGCGAATAAGAGGCTAGCGGCAGAATATTCCAGGAATGTACTGTAGCAGTTGAGGGGCATTGTAATAAATTCTGTTATGTAGTAATTGAGTCCTATAAATAGGGGACACTTGTAACCATGGAGGTTGGTTGGTGAACAAATTAATGAAACCATAGTTTTCTATGTCATTCCCTTACTCACCACTCTCCCCCTTATCGTTCTTACCCCGAGCCTCCGCCCGAGGCCGACCGTCTGATGGGCGGAGGCCTCAGTCTCCTTTGCATAGTTTGAAACCGCTAGTTTCAACACAATCTACTCTTCCCGGTGCCGGATCTGACCTCCCACGCCTTTCTGCGCCTTGGAGAGCTTTGGTGGTGGGTTCCCAGCCATGGGTGGTGGCTACCTCGTGCGCACTTCCTAGCCCCCGTGCTCGGCTGTAGCTGGGGCGACGGCGGCCGTCAGGCTCGCCCGGGCCCCCGGTGGCTGGCCGGGTTGGATGCATGGTGGGGCCTGGCGTCTGCGTGGCTAGTGGTCGTCCCTGGGTAGTGGCCGGCTTGCCCCCCCCCCTACTACCTCTGCGCACCGGCTATCTAGCTCATGACCATCCCATGGCTGCGCTGGCCACTGCGCTCCTGCTCTTGGTCTGTGTCTTGGTGGTATGGTGCTAGGTGAAAGCCTTGTTGTCTGGCCGACGATGGCGACGCCCTTTGGGCACCATTTTCCTTCTTGGAGGCATCTGTCGTTGCACCTTCTTCTCCTGTCGGTGTGGATCTTCTGGGTGAAAACTTGGCCCCTTCTGGGCAGGCAGCGGCGGCGCTATCTGTGTCGCAATCCTCCTTGGAGGCATTGCCTTTGAAGTTCCATGTCATGGCGCTCGCGGGGTTGCCTTCCTCCTCGATGTTGCGCATGGTCGTCGGTGTCGTTTGTGCTCCTGCAATTCGTCCGGTTGGCGGTGGATCTTTTTGGATGTGCCTATGCGCGCTTCATGTCCTTCAGAGCCTGTGTCTGTCCTATAGTGTGGACGCTTCTTCAGTAGTGCTTGGCGCTTCCCTTGTCGCTTCTCCGGCGAATACTTTGTCGCCGGTGTGTTTTCGCTGAGCGGATACTTTGCCACTGCAGTTTGTTGGTCACTTGATGCGGTGGTAGCGGATACTTTGCCGCTACCGATGCGCGTCTCTTTGCTGCGGATGTTTGGCTGCCGTGGTTCCTCTCTCGCGGATATTTACCGCTGTTGTCGTATCGGCTTCCTTGGCGGATGCTTTGCTGCCGAGGACGTGTGGTCCTTCTTCGCCGCTGTTGTCGTATCGGCTTCCTTGGCGGATGCTTTGTCGCCTTTGCTGTTGGAAGCTCGCCTCGTCGCCATCACGGCTTGACTACACTTTAGGCTACCAGTGTGTTGTTGTCGTTCTTTCATAGGCTCAGTCTATTATTAGGGTCTTGAGGCTGAGGGTCCCCTGCCCCGTTTTCTCTCTTGCTGCTTGTTTGTATCTTTCGGACTGCTCTGGTAATCCTTGGATTACTTGTGAGTCCTATGTGACTTGTAACACTCTACTTCTTTTTAATAAAAAACATGCCACAGGGTACGATCTCGAATTTTTTTTTTTGAAAAATATCTTTTGGCCATTCATGATCTAGGCAGTTTTTGTTTGTTTTATCTTCCGACACAACATGATGTATTTTTCATTAATTGAAAGTTTGCTGCAAATTACAGTTCCAATCAATTATGACCTTTGCAGTTTGCACTACACTTAATGTTGTATACTATCCAACCTGATGTATAGGAACAGAACTTATCTTCCATATTTCAATGAGGCAAAGGGTGTTAACGATGAAAGAGGTCATTCATTCAGTTAAGTTGTATCAGGTCATATGTGTGCAATGCTTACAAGCATGGTTGATTGACAAAGAATCATGATAAAACAATAGGCACTACCCAAAGATTCTTTCAACTTCACCTATAGTAAGTATCACGGGCTCAAGCAGGCAAAGCCTTTGAGGCCCATTATGTGGATTGAAGAACGGCAGAGGCGGGCCGGGGGTGGGGGGGCATTATGGGCCTGTTTGGTATGGGCTATGGCGGAGGCCTGTCGTCGGCTGGAAGGAGGTATGGACGGCCCCGGCAGTGCAAGCGCTCGACGAGTTATCGACGCGCGCTTCCCTTTTCTAAGTAGCCACGTTTCCTTGCGTCCGATAGCCTTCCGTTTCTGTCGCACTCTGCGTCTTGCTCCGTGGTCGAAACTAGTTGCTGGATAACGGTGGAAACGTACTGATGTTTATTGTATAGGTATAAAATGTTAATCTGTACGGATTTAGCTGTATTATTTCCATTAGTTTCATACAAGTACAGCTTCCAAAATTTGCAGATCCATGGAGCTAGCTGGACTTGCCATTGCGAGTCTGATAACTGGCTCTGCTGCTTTCAAGATAGGCAGGCACTAGCAATAGTGCTATTCTGCTATTTTGTTTCCACACGGTTCATGTTGTGTTTGTGTGACATAATAGCACCAATAAAACGTTTGTCGACTATTACTTCCTCTAACCTTTTGAAGCAAGCCCTTCATGCTCTGTTTTGATTGATTGTTCTTGGATTTCATGGTTTCTGGGATTTATTTGTGGTTCATTGAGGGACGTTAGGGATGGGAATTCGTGGTGTAATGAAAGGGCCAGTGGGCAGCATCCAGTAGTCTGCTGCTCTTAATTGTGATTTTGTTACTGCTTTAATAGATGAGATGAGATTTTGCCTGGCATGCTTGAGACAGCCCTCCTCCAGCCTGAAGCTGAACGACGTAGATGCAAGCTGAGAATCGGAGAAGAATACTTGACCGCAAGGCTCACCTTGCATGTTATATAATTATTGAGTGTCTGGTTCCAATCCAAGCACACCAATGCAACTATATAATACCGACCCTCTGTTTCCAATTGGAGACTAAGCATTTGATTAGAGTAGCATACTACTCTTATTCAGATCAGATAGATCATATAATAGTGGAGAGGTAGCTGAAGATTAATAAGTACAAGGTAGACAGGGAATGCGAGCATCGTGAAGGGGACTGTGAATATGAGCTTCTTTGGTGCGTGGTTCTAGTTGCCAGTGCAACTTCTCTGTTATCTGCATTGCAGGCACACAGGCAGGCAGCTCCACTTATGGTTTAAAAACATTGCCGTGGTTTCAAAGACACATCCAGAGTCCAAAATAAAGCATCGCTTTAGCTTATCTTGATATCTTAAAGCCTATGTGAGTTTATTATTCTTTTGTTATCTATAATAAATATTATTCACTCCAGTATAAAAAAATGACCTTAGGATAGGTAAATTTGTTAGGATGGCTTAGTTTTATTTTTACATGATGAGATCTCTGCTTTGTTAATAGGAATAGTTTATTAGTCTGCTACACAGATTACAACAATTGATGAGAGTTGTTGTTACTGAATGTGCTATAAACTGCACATGTACGTACATATCAGTTTGCTGCTGCTGTCTGCAGCTCTGCAGAGCAATAACATTGTTAATTAATTGTCATGGTAGGTTTTTTGTTTTGCTTGCCATTGCACTGCTTAGACTGCTTGTAGGCATGATATATAGGAATAGATTTGCAGCAACAATTATGAAAATAACTGTTCATGAAAATAGTTTGACAACTTCGGTTAGTATACGTGCATATGAAATGTCTACAAATGATGAAATAAAACATGTCTCTATAATCTTGCTGCTTGTTTTTGCATGTCTCATATGTCTAAGATCTGGTTACTATATTCTAGTACAGTTTAAATGGAATTTTTCCTTTGATGTGAATACTTATTCAATCTACTGTCAGTTATATAGTAAAATGGTTTTCAATGTTTTTGTTTGTGCAGTTTGCAATAATTGTTGTATTGTTTTATTTATCTGTTAATTGCTTTTTTGGTCTAATGTTTGTTCGTGGGCTCAATGATGACCTGCTGGGACGAAGAGCAGTTGGCTATCAGAAAGATCAAGAGTTCTAAGAGCCTGAGCAACAACAATTTGGAGTAAGGCAAGTGCCCATAACTAGTGCCCTAGGTGTGGTCTATTAGAAAGGTCCTGAGTTAAGATGTACAAAGTTTTTGGAGTGCAATGTTTTCTGTTTGCTCACTGTTATTTTTCTACAAGGTCGTTTTTTTGTATAATGAGTTAACATAGCATTTGAGGGTTAATTTTATGGACTGAAACCATGAGAGCAATTTCAGTAGTTTCTACATATTAAGCAACATTTTTCAAAATTACCCCACTGCATGGTTTGCGAGCTTGACTATACTACAGATACACTTATGAAAACACTGTTCATGAAAATAGTTTAAGAACTACGGTCAGTATATGTGCATATGGAATGTTTACAGATAATGAAATAAAACATGTCTGTATCATCCCATGCTTTTGAGTTGTGTCACACTAGTACTACAAAATTTCATAGTGCAGAGTAGAAAGTTTATAGAGTCATAGTTCAAGTTTTTCTAAGATTGGTGGCTGAAGTTCAAGTTCAGTTTTTTTTATATAGTTCAAATTATAGGATTGTGGGACATGAAGCTTCTGAATTTAGAGGGCAAACTTTACAATTAAAAGGTTTTATAGTTCAGTGTATAAAGGTTTTATAGTTCAGTGTATAAAGTTTTAAAAGGTTTTATAGTTTTGAATCTAGCAGCACAAAGTTTATAATTTCATAGTTCAGAGTTTTGTACCTAGAAGTATAAAGTTTGTAATGTTATAATTCAAAGTTTATAAATTCTTAGTGTAAAGTTTCAAACCTAGCAGTGCAGAGTTTATAATGAACCTAGCGCTACAAAGTTTATAGTGTGATAGTTTAAAGTTTTAAACCTAGCATTACAAAGTTCGTAATATGATAGTTCAAAGTTTATAAATTCATGTGTAAAGTTTTGAATCTAGCAGTGCAAAGTTTATAATGAACCTAGCGGTGCAAAGTTTGAGTTAAGTTTTTAACCTAGCGTTACAAAGTTTGTAATGTGATAGTTCAAAGTTTATAAATTCTAAGTGTAAAGTTTTGAACCTAACCGTACAAAGTTTATAATGTGATAGTTTAAAGTTTTGAACCTAGTAGTACAAAGTTTGTAATGTGATAGTTTAAAGTTTATAAATTTTGAGCATAAAATTTTGAATCTGGCTGTACAAAGTTTATAATGTGATAGTACAAAGTTTTTGAAACTTGCAATACAAAGTTTGTAATGTCATAGTTCAAAATTTATAAATTCTTTGTGTAAAGTTTTGAATCTAGCAGAACTAAGTTTATGATGTGATATTTCAAAGTTTTGAACCTAGCAGTATAAAGTTTAATAATATAATAGTTCAATGTTTATAAATTCAGAGTGTACAGTTTTAAACCTAGCAGTACAGAGTTTATAATATAATAGTTCAAAGTTTTAAACCTAGCAGCTCAAAGTTTGTAATGTGATGGTTCAAAGTTTATAAATTCTGGAATCAATTTTACAATTCGTAGTGTTCATATTTTTTTTACATACACAGATGTAAAGTTCAACATAACATCATACACTTTTAATCTGTTTACCTTGTCTTAATTTTTTCAGGGTATTAATGACAACTATTTAGCACTGAAAAATGGAAGCCACATGTGCTTTATATTAGCTATTTGCAAGGACATATATATCTCGATAAATAAGATGTACTCCTTTTTCTATTTTTTTCTGATAACCTGCATGTCTTTTGTGAACTATTTTTTTTTTATTTTTCTATATCGGTTAAATCATTAGTCCTATATAAAGTATTATGAAACATAAGATATTATGAAGATTGAGAATACTACTTCTACATCTATATGGATTTCAAACCATCGCCCGCCCTTTTCATCTCCCACATAATCACTATCTCGAAAGAGAAATAAAAAACTCGTTGAATTCAAATTGGCCCTTCAGCCCAAAATCTAGACATGAGAAACGCTAATAGGCCAGCCAAAAAAAAACGCTAATGGCCATGCATCTCACATTCTCACTGCTGACGACACGCCGCCATTAATAACTTCGAAACATGCATTTTGAATTTTGAACACACCAGCCGCAGAATATCCCATACGCCGGAAAGTCATGCAGGGAGTACTGGTACCAGACATGCATTTTGAAGTTTGTCTTTGTAGCTCGGTCGTATGTCCATACCCCTTCCTCCCAAACACATACCAAATCATCAATCAGAGGCTCCATGTACACACTCATATTATTCCCCGGGTGTTCAGAAATTATTAACGACAAAAATATTTTCTGTCGTTGAAAGAGGACGCTGGAGGGAGACACCATTCTATAAGGATTGAACCCAACAAGTGTATGAGGCAGACACCATTCTATAAGGATTGAACCCATCTGTTGCCAGCGCAACACGTACATTACGAGCCTCTAGAGCTTTCTCACGATGAATTATATCAAACCTTGTCCATGCTTCACTATCGAATGAATGCACCAGCTTCTCAGGATTGTATTGACGTCCGTATTTATGCCATGTCATCTGTTTCGTGGATTCTGCAGTCATATAAAGTCGTTGGATCCTCGGTATGAATGGAAGGTACTGTAGGATCTTCATGGGGACGGCGAGCTGTCTCTTCTGACCATCACCAGAGGATTTATACTTCACATAGTACTTTGCTTCCGCATGTTCTTTCCTAAATAAGATGCATCCCTTCGAACAAGCATGTATCTGCTCATATGGCATCTTAAGTGCACGAAGGAGTTTATGTGCCTCATACATGCTCTTTGGCAGGACGTGACCATCCAGGAGCAGGCTAGCTGAAAAAATATGGTACAAAACATAGCTGGCTAAAAAATTGTAGCCCTAATAATACCACAGTACAAAGCAAAGCATAGCTTCTACAACCAATCCACAAAAATGAGACACTTCATATTGTCAATGTAGTACTCACATGCATGTGTATCAGTAAACACTAATCTATTTCTAAACTAAAAATACTAATCAATATTTCAGTAATATAATTTACTCAAATTTCAATTCCATGATTGCCAAGATATATACTCATAAGTCTTGGTAATTTAACAGTGATTGGAACAGATAAAAACATAATCAAGTAATTTGTAACTAGCTGGTGAACTTTACCGGTTAGTTACAAATTACTTGATTAAGGTAAAAAACACTATATATATATATATACTAACATTGTGTTTTTTACCTTATCAAGTGATGAGATGGTGCCGGGGGGAGGATAGCGGGCGCAGGGGGGGCAGCGCGTCGACCGTCGAGGGGAGGGTGCCAGCCGTCGGGGGGGGGGGGGTGTCTGGCAGGCGACGGGGTGCGGGCGTGGGGCAAGGGGGCAAGGGGCGGTGGCGGGTGTGTGTGCGCGTGGCGGGGGCAGGGGGCGTGTGTGTGGGTGGTTGTGTGTGTGCGTGCGGCCGGGTGGGTGGATATGAGGGGGGTTTGCTGAGTGCCCCTAATCTGACACTCGGCAAAACCCAGCTTTGCCGAGTGCCAGATCAAGGGCACTCGGCAAACCATTTTCTTTCATTTTTCTTCTTTTTCTTCTTTTTCATAACGTGTTTTTCTAAATTTGTTCCGATATACTTTGAAAATACCTTATCAAATTCACTCAACAATATATATTTGATTTTTTTACAAATATTATTCAATTATTTCATGCAGTTATAACTCAAATTCAATTTATATCAATTAAAATTTTATAATTACACTTAACAAATTAAAATTATCAAACGGATAAAAAAATTATCAAAATTTGACATGAAACAATATATGTTCTCTATTGCCTATACAAAAAGTTTTAAAACCAAACCCCAATTTGACTGTCACTTTGACTCCAAATCTTACCGAATCCTTCTCAACGCAACAATTCTTCTTCTGAGATGCTTCGGTTTGTAAACATCCTACGTGACAAATTGTGTGAAACCTTCTCAATTTTTTACCATAGCATCCACGTATGATATCATCACATCATGACAAATCTCATGATTTTCAGACTTCATTTGCTTTTTTTTAGAATTTAAAAACCATTCGGCCACACGTTCGTGGTTGTGTTTCCTGAACAAGATGTTCGAAATTTCTTTTCATTTCTCGGATAAGGCCTCACAATGGACTTAATAACATGAATATCATTTTTCTACTCATTTTATTTTATTATTTGAATCACTTGCAGTTCAAATTTGACTTATACCAAAAATTCCTTGAAATACAATAAATTAATTCAATATAGCAAACAGGTCCAAAAATATACCAAGTCTTAACATGGAGTACCACACGTTGTATGTGGAGAGCAGAAAAAGTTTCAAGGTCAGAAGAGAAAAAAACTTGTTTCTTTGTCGAGTGCCAAACAAATACACTCGGCAAACATATTTTTTTGTCGAGTGTCAAATAAATACACTCGGCAAATATATTTCTTTACCGATTGTATTTGTTTGCCGAGTGTTTGCACTAACGGACACTCGGCAAACGTAATAACTGACGGTACACTGACTAGCGGTTGCCTACGTGGCAGTTCTTTGCGAGTGCCTAGCTTTTGCCGAGTGTTTTTTTTTTCTGGTTTGCCGAGTGCCAAACTTTGCTGTGTGTTTTTTGTCTTTTTTGTCGAGTGCAATTATTTTGCTGAGTGTTTTTTTAAAGCACTCGACAAAAATCTTTTTTTACCGAGTGTACAATATAATACACGGCAAATATTGTTGCACTCGACAAACACCTTGTTTCCGGTAACGTTCTCCCCGCTCTCTTCGACTTCCTATATATACACCTTGAAGTCACCTACACTTTCTTCTCCTCCCAGTCATCAATCTCCATTGCATTTGCATGCCAACGCACTCTCCACCCACCCTTCTTGCCGCGGCCGTGCATTGCTAGCTAGCTGCTTCGTGCTCGTGCCCTCCTCGTCGATCGTCGTCTACGCGGCGGCGGCGGCATCTATCTAGGGAGGAAGGATCTGTCGAAGGAAGTTGAGTACACATGGCGGCGAACGGCGAGGATCGGCAGGCGGTGGCGGCGGCGACGGAGGAGGAAAAGATCGTAGTGGAGATGCCCGTCATGCCGGCGCCGCCGCCGCCGGTGAAAGTATCACCGGCGGGGGCGTCGGCGTGGGAGACGGCGGCGCTGCCGCTGAGCATGGTGGTGGTGCAGGCGTTCACGGTGGTGATGCTGCTCCTGTCGAAGCTGGCCCTCAACACCGGCATGCGCCCCTGCGTCCTCATCGTCCACCGCAACCTCGTCGCCACCGCCGCCGTCGCTCCACTCGCCTTCTTCTTCGAGAGGTACGGTTGTGCCTATCCTCTAACCTACCTGCTGAAGTCCCTGTTTTTCGTTTCGCAAAAAAAAAAAAGTTCCTGTTTTTCTTTTTTTTTGGTTGCGAGAATACATAGCTGCAAACAATTTATTTTGTCCTGCAAGTTAAAAATTCTTGTCATGCATTGCGTGCTATATATTGTTAGTTTCTCCTCCTTGATTTCTTTGTTCTTTACTTGAAAAATAACTCGTTTTTTTTTAGAAATTAAAAATAACTCGCGGCATGCAAGTATAGCAATATGAAAAAAGTATAGCAATATAAAAGTCTATAACATTAACTCTACTAATTCACAAGATATAGATATAGAATTAATCTAGACACATTTCTTCTCATTATTCTCCCATACATGCATAGTAGGTGGTTACCTTAACACCGCCTGTGAATCTGTGATGTGGAGCACCTTTTTCTTGCTCCCTTACCATACCATCAGACAAAAACAAGAGAAACCATTCAGTTGCTCCAAATCTCCCATCTACCCTAGTCCTCCATCAACTCCGGCGCCGCTGGGAGAAGGCCTTCGAGATCACCTTCCGCCATCACCCGGAGCTTTCACTGGAGCAAGGGTCCGAGCATTATCTGGATTGCATTCGCGAGCCAGAACGTACTGCTCGCATCAGCACTAATACAAACTGAATGCACACATAAATTTGTGAGTTTATTTGCTGCTGGTTCCAAAAATTAGGGCATGTTTGGATGATACGGTTGTTGAAAACTGTAGTATCATAAAACTGTGGTTTTATGTGCCAAAGAGATAGAAAACTGTGGTTTAGAAAAAAAAATGTCACGAGTGGAGTTTCTAAAACTTCAAAAAGACTACAGTTTTAACAAAACCATGGTTTTAAAGACTACAGTATTTGTTGCATCCAAATACTCAGTAGCTTTTAAAAGACAAAGTATTTTATAAAACCATAATATTTTTCCAATACTTTAAAAATTTTTTGCATCTAAACATGGCGCTATGTACACTGTATATGCATTCTGAATATCTCAGCACTCTATAGATAGTACGTATGTCGCTATGTCAACACTAGTACATGATGCTTCAACAATATAGATTTTTCACACAATTTTTTTTATTTGACTTGAACTGAATCCACACAAGATATCTAGATTTTTTCCAGTTGCCCTCGTATGCATGCACGCCCTGGTCGCCGCACTTCATTTTATTTTATTTGAAAATGGGATGGCAACAGTAGTTTTTTTTTTTGGAAGAATCCGGAGGGGCTTTCGCCCCTACAGTTGCCTTTATTAAAAACAGAACCAGTAACATAAAGTAAGTTTATTTACAAGACAAATTTAAGAAACATAAAATAAAAGGAAACAAAAAAGATCAACTGCAGGACCGAAGCTATACTAGTCATCGTGCACATTTATTTTTGTCCTTGAAAATACCGTGCACATGCGCATGCACGACAGTACTTTTCTTTTTCTTCTCATACTCCACTTTCTTTTTTCGGAAACATGCTTTAACACGTGTTTCATTAAAAGGTTTCTTCTCATACTTACGTACCCAAGTACATATATAGAAATATCATCATAGAAGATTTTCTTCATGCATTCATTTCGATGGTGTCCATATATACCGGCGGATACGACCGAGTCCGTGGTCAAATATTTTACATATACCTCCAAGAGGAACAACATTTTTCAGTTGCGCTACCACCCGGCCGGTTGACAATAGTATAAATCAAATATGATTCTTTAATAATAGTATAATAATTTGGTCCTTGAATGAAGTGATAGATGAGCGGATGGATGACTGTTTGCATCCGGGATCCAAGGGGCAGCAGCTACTATCTGTTGTTGACTGCCAACTGTTACATACCCCCGAAAGACAACACAACCTCAACCAGCATGCATTGCAGTCCACATGTCCATTGACCCCTGCTGCCTTCAGATTCGACGCAGCCGCGAAATTTCAAACCGATTTGATCTCTGTCTTTGTCCTTTTGGACTAGAGCCTACGGGCTACAACTAGAGCCAGCTAGCTAGTAGTTCTCTGATGAACAGGGACAGGATTTAGAGTGGCTTGTTGGTGTGCCTGGCTGCCACTAATTGCACTGCTAATGGGTAATGCATGCATGGCCATTAGCTAGCCAAATGTCAAATGCCAACCCACACTTGATTGATTCTTACTGCACTGTCAGCACCTGCATATCGTTTTTTTCTCGAACGTGCCGTGTAGCACGTATTTTATTAAGAGAAAATAGACAACATCAAACCAAATAACAAACGGCTCAACACTGGGTAACCAAAGGTTTCCTAGGCGAGCAGAAGGAAGGAAAAAAAACAGAAGAAAAAAAACTAAAGAAAACTACGACGAAGCCCGGCTACTACCACAAGATTGACTAAAAGCAACAACGGGTTGAGCAACAGCGAGCTAGTAAACTAGGTAATGGGCAACGATTGGACGACCTAGGGCGGATACCCAGAGGTAGGCTAAACCTCAAGTTCCACCCCTCCACCAGCTGGATGCCCTCAATCGCGTAGCCTGCCGGGAAGAGCATCCTGATTGCCTCGCGCTTGGACTCCGAGAGAGGCCCGCCGAATAGGGCCATGTACTCATCGAAATCGCCCTCCGCATCGGCTTGCGGCGCGTGATCCTACTGGCGGAGTCCCCATTTTGCCATCAACACGTTTTGGGCTTGCACGGTCGGGTTGGAGGCTCTGCATCTGCTCTTTGGCGAAAGCCTCCCGCTATGACGTGGCGGTGAGAATGTGCATTCAACCGCACGACGCCTCCTAGGAACATGGAGATGTGGAGGTTCGACCTAGATCGACTCTGTGGTGGCAGAGCAAAGCTACGACTGCAGAAGCTGCGAGACTGCACTTGGTGACACCGGAGCTGGCGCCACAGCCGCCGCTGCGCCCATGGGCGACAAGGCCACAGGCTGGGAAGGACTTCTGGACGGTGACCCCACGTGGCCCGAGTGGTCCTCGTCCGAAGACGGGGCCGAGTGAGATGGGCCAGCGAGCTCCACATTGACGCAGTCGCCCCCCCCCAACCGGAGGAAACATCCTCCAGATGTGAACGCGCGGCCAAGTCAGGCGATCCACAAAGCTGCGCCGGAAGGGGTGACCCTCCTTCTGGTACCCCCACACCCGAAGCCTTCTCCATGATGACCAACCCCTCGGAGCGCATGGGATCCCATCTCTCATGGGCGGGCACGGCCTGCATCTCGGAAGCGATGGGGTCGAAGAAGTCGTCGAAGGAAACCTGAGGCAGGGAGGAGTGCACGGCAACCTCGCCTGCAGCAGGAATCACGGATGGGGCATGGGGCGTTGATGAATCAGCAGGCAACCCAGAGGTGGCCTTGACGGTAACGCTACCGAAGCAAAGCGAGCCAGACCACGACCATGCCCTGCAACCCAGCGCACATACACCCATCAACGGCGATGAGTGGCAAGTGGAGGCAGTAGCGACAATGTTGGACCTCAGCCGCTTGCAGTCACGCGCTATGTGCCCAAACCCGCGGTAGCGCAGGCAGCGGCGGGGGAGCCGGCAGGTGGCCACCCGGTGAGTCTGGGATAGGCAGTTGAAGCACCTACCCCGAAGCCTGGCCTCACCACCTCCCCGACCCAGCTGCTGGTTGCCCACAGGATGAATTGGAGAACGGGGCAAGATGCACTGCCACCCATCAGCATCAAGGGCGGATACCCTGCTCCACGGGCCGAGCCGCAGTCGAACTAGGATCCGCGGAGCCTCAGAGGGCGGGGCCGCACTGCCCCTGCGTGGCGCGTCGCAGTCACCCGTTGCGGCCGCGGCAGCCCTCCGCCAGCGGCGTCGGTGACGGCGTCGACGCTGCCTGCTGCGCCGCGACACCTGGATGGCAGCCACAGCCGCATCTGCCATCGGTGGGGCGCTCGCCGAGGAGGGAGCAGCGCTCGAGCGGGTTAAACGCGTGGCTAGCAGCGACGGGGAAGGGGAGCGGGTCGGAGTCGTCGGCGAGAAAGCCATCCTCCCAACGCAAGTGCTTGGACCTGCCGGCGGAGAGGTGGCCAGGGAAGAACAAGGCGGCGTCGGGGGAGAGAGTGGGGTGACTAGGAGACGCCAACAGCCCGGAGCTGGAGGCCTTGGATGCGCCCAGCCCGGCCCCACCCATCCGGGACGGTGGCGACGACAGCAAAGGATGCGTGGCGGCGGGCACGCCGGCAGCCACGAAACCCACATCGGCAACTGCGGCAGTCGCAGGTCCACCCGCACCAGGCGAAGACCGCTCGGCCGCCAGAAGCCGTTGGCCGCCCGCCGGACGGGAGGCGCCACCACAACAGCAGCCAAGACCGGAGGCAGGAGACCCACCAGTCGATAGATCAGCATGAGGGGGGAACGGATCCGAAGCTGAAGGACGGATTTGAGCGGGATTGAGGGAAGATTGTGGTGGATTTTGTGGAGGGGGCGGGCGAGCACCCGAGGGGAGCGGGGGGGGGGGGGGGGGGGGGCGCTCCAACGATATCGAGAAGGCGAATTCAGCTTTTGTTGGACACAACGTGTATGCCAAAGCTTGATGACAGATCGGTACCTACTACTTCCATTTTCAGTGTTTTCCAATGTTATTACTCACATGTCTCTGTTATACATTCTTGCTGTTCTTCATGGTACGATCACGATGTACTACTAATAACTTCTTGTTAAACAGCAGTTACAAACTGTTGGCTATACTATATATGCAGTGTTTTTAATGAGATTAAAGATATATGTCCTGACTCCTGATATGGCACGATCGATTGATCTTCTCCAATTCCTTTTCATGATTTCTTTCCATCTTGGTCTGTTTCAGGGAAATGTGGAAGAAACTGAACTTGGCTGTGTTGGGTTGGATTTCCTTAAATGCTACATTTTCGTAAGCACTCGCACTCAGCCTGATTTCAGTTGTCATACTCCCCTGTCTTTTTTCTAACGAATGCTAGATACATATTCCTTCCGTCCTGTAATACCGTGCATTCTAGCATTCAAAATTTGTGCTCAAATATAATACATTTTAGAGGACAAAAACCAGTTTTGGATTAAATATTTTTCTTTTATCAACCAATCACCATCAATCACGTTGATGATAGCATCTAATTAGGAAATAAAATGTGGGTATATGTGTTTTTATGTTCTTTCTTAATTTGTCCTAAAATTCCTAGAATGCAATATATTACAGGAGCAGTAAATTAATTGTTCTTACATCGTCCCATACATGTGCTTGGAAGAAGTAAATTAATTGTTCTTACATATGCCGCAGAGTTGTGTTGGCGATGGGGCTGTACTACTACGGCCTGCAGGTCACAAGTGCCGCGTACTCCGTCGTCTTCCTGAACCTGATCCCCATCGTGACCTTCGTCATCGCCATCTTGGTCAGGTACGCAAACAAACCAAAGCATACATGGACCTTGGGTGGTATATATGCATGTCCCCCATTTGTGTGATGCGTATGTAAATGACTAAATGCATTCAGAGCTGAGAAGGTGGCGCTGGGGAAGTGGCCTGGCAGGCTGAAAGTCCTGGGCGCCCTGACGTGCGTGGGCGGCACGATGATCGTGAGCCTGCTCAAAGGCCGTCTTCTGCATCTGTGGCCTACGCACCTGCTGAAGACCTCCGACGCCGGTGCGCCGGCGAGCGGCGGCCATCACCGTGACATGCTCACCGGCACACTGTTCCTGTGCGGCAGCTGCCTGAGCTACGCCCTGTGGTTCATCGTACAGGTATATCTAGTCTTTGCTTGAAGAACTGAAATCCACATCTCCCTCTGTGATGAGTGATGGCTGATGGCTCCATCGTGCATCCAATGACGACAGGCAAGGCTTGGGAAGGTGTTTCCATCAAGGTACTGGGGGACGATGCTGACGTGCCTGTCAGGAAGCATACAGGCCTTCATCATCAGCGTGTTCCTCAGCCATGACAGGGCAGACTGGAGACTCAAGGGGGACCTGCAGCTTCTGACAGTCGTCTACTCGGTAATTATATGTACATACTGATCAACAACGAATTAACCAGAGTAGTTAACTAGTATAATCAATAGCGTGATGGATTGGATTACACATGTATCTTCTGCTGATGACGGATCATCATGTGCAGGGTGTGTTGAACACGGGCATCACCTTCGTCCTCATCTCATGGGCGGTGAGCCGTCGCGGGCCAGTCTACCCTACCATGTTCAACTCACTGTCACTGATCATCACCACGGTGATGGACTCGCTGCTGCTAGGCACCAAGATCTACATTGGAGGGTGAGTGAGACTGCACCTTTTCATTTCAGGCCTGATGCTACTGCAACTGTAGCAAATCCGACAACTGAGCTAGTCTAGTGGCCGTTGATCAGTAAATTTCGAGATGAAATATGTATGTATATAACTACTAAGCTAAGTGGTGTTTATATATGTGCACACGCAGAGTGGTGGGGGCGCTGCTGATCATCGTGGGGCTGTACGCATTCCTGTGGGGGAAAGGCAAGGAGCTGCAAGCTACGGCCACGAAAAAGAAGTTGGAGCAAGAGCAGGAAGAGGAGGAGCAGAGGCGGGGCGAAAGCGAGATGACCTAGCTAGTCTCTAATAAATTGCTAGCAACAACCTGATTTATATATGAGGCTGCTAGCAATTGTAGTCTAACTATATACTGATGAGGCAGTATGTAAACCTAGTGATGGCCGGTAAGGTGAGACGACTGATGATATATCATTGATGGTAAATTGGAGCACCCGAGAAGAGAAGAGAAGAGAAGAGAAGATATTACAAATAAATAAACAAAACATACAGAAGCAGTTTGGCAGGCATTATATATGTGTGTTGTATAATGCATACCAGCATATATATGCAAAATTCATGCAGTTCAATACATATATATGACGTACTTAAGGTTAGCTATATTGAATTGCAATAAAGCCTGCATTGAGGGTGGTGTGTTTCCCTCCATGCATGCATGTTGCATGATATATCTATCCGTCTTGTTTCAGTCTCTTGAATTTTGCTCCAGGCCAAAAACTATGTTAATAAGCTACCTAAACAATGTGTCTATTCATGCATAATACGCATGACACAAATCATATCGTCGATGATGCATTCGTTTTTCTTTTCTTTTCTTATTTTCAGCCTTTCAGGCCGGGGACAGGGTGCAGATGGTATTCATATTCATGAATCATGAACCAATTGTTGGCGACCTAACGGCGAGTTGCTTATATGATCACGTACTAGCTAGCTAGATGACGTGTCCACCCAACAAACTAGGCACGCATCATTGCCATTCATTTATTTATTATTATCCAAAAAAGTAGCAATAGTCATTGTGAGACTTCCTAACAGATATTGAACACAGCACATCATTTGTTTTTAGAAAAAAGGAACAGTTTCCGGTGTCTACGACCGCACACTGCCAATATAGCTGCTTCGAAATAAACATGAAAAGAACACAACCAAGAGGGAGATAATCATAAGCAAACTCTTTTGTTGCTTCTCAATCCATTTTATTTTTGGTGAAAATGTCTAAATCCACAACCACCTCTAAAGCTCTGTTCGTCTGTCGGTTGGACTCCCTTCCCTTGCGTCCTCATGTTGCAACAATAATGTTCAGAACTGCAACAAGTATATGTTCCGAACAAGGTAGGCTGCGTATATAAAAGTGTGTATCATTTTTTTTCTCAAAAACAAGAGCAGTACTTGTAGATCATATTGCCCTAATAAGAAGAGATGCAAGCCGCACATAAATCAATATCTTTTCATTCTTTCGATATGCCAGTAAATCAATTCTCAAACGTATGAGATATGGGTTTAGGCGGGGTTAACCCGGTTGATACTTGCATTGACAAATCTCCTGCTTTTTTCTATATCTAATAATAATGAGGTAAAATTTCTGCCATATTTTTTTCTGCCTCTCCCATCCTGTATCTGTATCCGTATCTGCCTCTCCCTCCCCGTACCGCATATGGTACTTGTTTTCTTTTTCATCAGAAGTCCCAGACGCTCAGCACCGTGTGCTTCTAGGAAAAAAAAACATCTTCACGGAATTGCTCTTTCTTTCAAGTCTGTATGTGAAACATGTCTTCTCCGTTTATCTGCCTCGAAAAAAAGAGCGTTTCCGTGAAGATGTTTTTTCGAAAAAAGCACACGGTGCATTTTTTTCTTTTTATTGTTTTTACGAATATAAATACAATATTATAAGTCTGTGAACTCTAGTCTTTCCTAATAAATAACTATTTCTATCACTAATTGTTGATTATTGATGTAATTTTGATTAGAATAAAATTATTTTTTTATTATATTAAAATCTGAATCAACCAATAATCAAAATAATAAAGAGTCAAAATTTCGGTTGTACTTCCTATGCTTCGGTATTATTGTATATATTTTCCGTTCCAGTCCGGATTAGTCGTATCTGCTTCAAGCCTGTGTTCCGCCCTTTACTACGACAAATCCGGTCCAAACCTGCTCAACTCAAAACGATCGACGGATAACCGGCCACCAGTCCGCACAGATACACTCCGTCAAAGTAGCAAAGAAAAGAGCCTCGGTAGCCGGCTTGCCCAACATTAAATTAAATAATAATATATTTGCCCAAATTAAATAATAATATAATATAGAGAACAAAAAAAATGTTTGAAATAAAATAATAATATATTTAGATAAATTGTGAAAATCTACTTTACAACGTGGGTTTCATTGTATTTTCTTATTTCAAAAAGTATTTACAACTTTAGGTCTTTAAATTTATATTAAAGTAATGGATGTGGTAGCAGGCCAATGGCCGCACACGTCAAGAGATGGAGCAGAATAAATCTTCAAGCGGCATGGTCTTATGTCATAAGGTATATGTTATGTTGCAACACACGACCATATTTTGCTTTTAATATGAAAGTTAAAAATGTTATTTTTGTAATTATCTTTTTTACTTCCTACAATGCCATACGTCTCTTCATGTCCCGTATATAACTTGGACTTATGACCTGTGCGCACATGACCTAGAACAATGTGTGTCAAAGACATATCCGAACAGATGATGCAATCATTGGATAAATCTGCCAAGACACAAATCGTCTAGGTAACTACACAACAACCTATTACAGTTTTAATTGTTATATAAAAAATAATTGACCAAAAATATACATAGTGAATCGAATAATCTGACATTCACCCATAGCAACGCACGGGCAAATTTGCTAGATTAGAATAATGGAAGAAATATCTGGCTTTATTCTTAGAGAAAAATCAGACCAAATAATTACAAGTTAACCAGTTAACTACTACAATGACTGAACCAAATTTACAAAATAAATCCGACTCAAAAATCAATTCTTAAAATAAATGGCCACCCAAAAAACGCGAAAAAAATGCATAGCCGCATTATGATAGTCCTTTTTTTTTTACATCATCAAACAAAAGAGACGAGAAGCTTTCTCTTGCGGCCCAGTCGGCCCAATAGGCTCCAGCGCCTTAGGCCCAGCCTTGACACTCAATGCGGTTTACATGCATGCATGTTTTCCGTGCTCACGCCAATGCAATGAGCTTGCTTGACATTGAGTGATCAAGTCAAGACCTACACGCATCAAAGTTAAAAAAAAAGAAGACCTACACGCATCACACATCGATTTCATTAGCTGGAGATGGCCACATGCACCAAGTATGCGTGTGTGACCCTACATACCAAGATATATGCACATGCATAGGCTAGCTAGCTGCTTAATTAGCAAGCCCAACCTTTTAGATTATGGCAGACAATAACAAATATTCTTAGATTAATTACGCCAGCCTAGTTATGTTGAGAGATACCATCAATTTTTAATAATTAACTACCAAGGTACTAAATTCGGAAATGCTACACTGCAGACATCCAACAGTCCGGATGCCGCACTTCCTGGGCATGTACACTGCCAATCCAATAGATCTGTTTCCCTTTCCCTTTATTCTTTCACCGTTTCTCAAAATAAAAAAAAGACGGCGACATTCCCAACTAGCACGGCCATCGCGGCATTCCCTACCACTCGCCCCGCCGCTCGCCTTCTCTATAGCGGCGACCACCTCTGCTTCCTCCGCCCCGAGGGCCGAGGCCCTCGCCCGCCTCCGCGACGCCAGGCTGCGCCACTGGGGTCGTGCCTGCCGCCCACCCTTGCCCTCGTCGACAGAGTCAGCGCCGGCATCCTCCTCGTCACCTCCTCCTGCGGCTGGAGACCGCTCGGGCATTGCGGCCGTGCCATACTTTACGCTCGCATCGAGGCTCCGCGCGCCCCGGTGCCCCAGCAGAAGAAGCTCGCGGCAGCCAAGCCCGTGGTGCTCTTCGTTCTGCCACCTCCCAGCCCCGATCTGCCCATCGAGGCGGGTATCAAGTTCCTCAACGCCCCTGACATGGTCGCCGCCTCCCACTAGAGTGTCGCGCCTGACATGTTACAAGCGCATATTTCAAGTGTTTCAGATGTCCTAGAGGCATGTTACAAGCGTTTCATATGGATGTTACAAAAGTAGATCGGGATGTTGCATATGTTGTAAAGTGTTCGAGAGGCATGTTGCAACTGTTTCAGAGGCATGCTACAAGTGTTTGTTCATAATATTTTTTTTGTTTCAGACGTATGCTGTAAGCGTTTTTGATCTGGATGTTGCATATGTTTCACACATAAGTTGCAAGAGTATGTTCGAAATGTTTCAGCTGTTTCAGTCTTATGTTGCAATAAGCGTTTTTATGTTGCAAGTATTTTATCTGGATGTTGTATATGTTTCACACACATGTTGCACGTGTATGTTCCAAATGTTTCATTTACTTCAGACGTATGTTGCATTCAAGTATTTCATGTTGCAAGTGTTCATGTTTCAGAGGTATGTTCAGAGAGTCATGGGGCATGGCCCCGGCGCTAGGGGAAGGGGCGTGATGAACCGGTGGCCGGCGGATGGGGCGCGCAACGCACCTGGGGTCCTGCAGACGGGGTGTGCTCATCCTCATCCCGGCTCCCGAGTCCCACCACATAGAGAGAGAGGAGGGGTTCAGGGGAAGCAGCGGCGTGCGCGAGGCGGGGTACACTATTGATAGCTCTTAAAAATAGTCTTTAAAATCACTTTACTAAATTAGAATAGAAAACTGAAATTGAACTATATCTTGAAAATCATTTTGGACCAAAATACATGAATTATGAAACTAGAGGAAATAATACACACAGAATTGAACTAGTACGAACGCTTTCAATGGATTCTATGTTGTTCCAGCAAAGACAACAAATGTTCTTTTAGGATGTCCTTGAAGTTCCATTCCTCCAGACTGAGGTCTCTGAAGTCCCTTGTTACTTCTAGAAATTGGATGATCAACTTGACATTTAATTTGCAATGACATTCTTGAGGCTGACCACCCAGCCTGCCACTCTTTTAGGCGTCTCCTTAGGAGTTTGAGCTTTGCTGTCAGAGCCTTAGCACAATCAACTCGTTGGCTTGGAACTGACCAGCTTTGAGTTAAACATTCAGGAATTCACTATACTCTCCTTAGGAATTCACTATGCTGGAGCCAGGAGTTCACAATCAACGATGCGAGTCACCGAAGAAGCTGAATGCCTAGCTGTATGGGCAGGTCAGGTCACCTTCTCCTAGAAAAGGGTGTCTCTAGTTGGAGTCAAACTGCCTCGCGATGGTATGTTCTGTAAAGGACATGTGTAGAAATCGTTCCATAATGCAATATCATCAAAGAAGCAAAGAAAATCCTCCAATGTTTTTAGAAATTCAGAGTCTCCAAATGCCACCGAGTACTCATGAGTGTGTCAGTTTGATAGGAGAGATCAGAGCTTTCTGATGTTTTCGTTGCTAATGGCATCCCGGCCTGCGTATCGCCAACTTTTAGCTCCTTGTAATCATGTTGAGTAATGTAAGTAAGATCTCCCCTGTCAAAATAAAAAAGTCTGATGATAAAACAACACTGTGAAACTTGAATTTGGATCATCCATTACACACCCGCTGGGATACACACTCTTGTGAATGGTACAAATTCATTTGAGTACCTTAACAAAAATCCATTCATTAAACAAATCGTTGTGTTTCATGACTTGCATGTGAAAATAATCCTTATATAATAGAAGTAGTTAATGAACTGATGATTAGTACGGAGTACTACCGGCCGTACGTGCGTAAGTGAGGAGGAGGAGAGTAGATCCGAGAAGTTGGCGGTGGACAGACGACGGCTCTGGAGAGGCAGATCAGAGGCGACCCGGCCTTCGAGCATATCCGCAACAGTGAGCATGGTGGACCTCATGTCCCACCGGCTCTGGATGCAGCACAGCACCACCTTCACCACCGCCTCCACCTCCTCCCGGTCCACGAGTGCCATGGCCGCGTCCACCGCCTCCATGAGGCCATGAGCTCTCCTCGCGCCATCTTCTCCCGGACGATGTACGGGAAGAAGTCCCACGTGAAGTTGGGAATCGACGACGACGAGGCATCGTCTGCGGTCGACGAGGAGGCAGGGTCGAAGTTCCGGCGCCCGCCGACGAGCTCCAGCAGCGTCATGCCGTAGCTGAAAGGTTTTCATTTTCGAAAATTAAAATTTATCGGGAGTCATAGATAAAGAGGATAAACATGATATATCAGAAATATCAAACCAAATTTAAATAAAATTTAATTTGAATTTAAGTAAATTTAAACAAAATTTGTACTAAAAAGATACATATTTTCTTATCGGCATCTACGGATAAAGAGGATATATCGGAAATATCAGAAGATTTCGGCCGATATTGAAAACCATGAGCTGAACACGTCGGACTTGGCGGACACCGCGTTGACGAGCATCTCCGGCGCCATGTAGCCCGGCGTGCCCCTCCCGCGCGTGTCCCGGGTTATGGACATGGAGATGCCGAAGTCCGAGAGGTGCGCCGGAGGTCGCCGTCCAGCAGGGTGTTGCCCGGCTTGATGTCGAGGTGCAGGATCTGCTGCCAGCACTCGTGGTGGAGGTAGTCGAGCGCCTTGGCCACGTCGACGGCGATGCAGCGCCTGGCTGGCCACGGCAGGAGCCGCCGCCTCTCTTGTGTGCCGTGGAAGAGCCACGAGTCCAGCGACCCGTTGTCGAAGAAGGGGTAGACCAGGTACCGGCTGCTGCTGCTGCCCAGGCCCTCGCGCGGGAGGCAGTAGCCCAGCAGGCGCACCAGGCTGTGGTGGTGCACGTTGGAGACGATGAAGATCTCTCTAAGGAAGTCGTCGTCGCCGGCGATGGCCGGGGGGTGGTCACCACCACCACCTCCTCCACCTGTGGTCGTTACCCTTTTGACGGCCACAGCCGTGCCCGTGCCCGTGCCCGTGCCCGTGCCGTCGTCGTCGAGGAGGACGCCTCGAAAGACTTGGGCGAAGCCGCCTTGGCCCACCATGCTTCGGAAGTCTTGGGTCATAGTGCGCAGCTCGTCGTACGAGAACTCCCGCATGCGGAACGCGGCCCGCCCTTAGTGCCGCGGGAGCAGAAGGCGCCGGCCTGCTTCTTCATCCTGCATCAGCCACACCGGTGCAAGCGTGGAAAGGTACTGCAGCAGCCAAGGCTGTGCGATTGGATAAAGCTTCCTCCTCCAGTACAGGTGAAGCCATGGCTGCGCAACCGTGTAAAGCTTCCAGACGCAGTGAAAGGATATAACCGCAACGTTGGCCATGAACATGATCCCAATGTGCAATCCTTGAGCACCAATTGAGACGAAGACAACGACGAGGGCAAGTGCACCAAGAAATAATACACCGGAAACAATGATCTCCGTCCGATCGGAGCCAAGGGTGTGCGCGTGCAATAATCGGATAAAGGTAAAGCTCCCAGATCATGATGCAATAGTGCTGGAGCCAAGTCCTTATTGCAACCGGATAAAGCTTCGAGATGCAGTGCGAGCATAGAGCCACAGTACTGGCAGTGAACCAGAGTGTGGTGGATCGTAAGATGCCACGGCCACGGCTAATGATCGAGAGATCCCCAACAACCAGGGCAAGTGCACCAAGAAACGCAGCGAAAACAATCTTCTCCTTCCGACTCCGACCGGAGGAGGTCGAGATGATGTGGAGACAAGCAATGGCAGGGCAAAGTAGTAGTATTTGCATGGTTAGACAATGAGTAGCAAGAGCAAAAAACGATGTGAAACCCACGACTGAACCATGCCGAATTGCCGCTCTCGCCCTCGCGCTTAGCCTGGATCAGACAGCAGCCTGATGAAACGGGAAGCACATCCAGGTCTTCCAGACCTTGCTAGTGCTCACCATGGACCGGGCAGCAGCCTGGAACGTGGAGCCCCAGGCGTCGTCCAAAATCCGACGACAACCGCAGCGGCATTTGCTACCTAGATCAGACAGGGTGTCCATGGTGGGAACCAAAGAGATGACGGCCCTGCTGCTGGATCCTCCCTCACCTTGAGGACGAGAAGAGGGGTCTTCTACATCTGCCATTATGTATGTTTGTGGCAACACGGCGCTACATTAAACCGTCACAACTAAGAATAATCACAAAGAAAGAAAGAAAGAAAGAAAGAAAGAAAGAAAGAAAGAAAGAAAGAAAGAAAGAAAGAAAAGAAAGAAAGAAAGAAAGAAAAAGAAACAAAGAAAGAAATGACAAGAACAACGTACGCAGAAAAAGGAAGGGCAGCCGGCGGTTAGCCTGTACGAGCACAGAGGAGCCAGGAGCTTTGATAGATGATGAGAAGAAACTGAATGAAGAAGAAAGAAGCAGCTGGCCAGCACGGCAAAAAAATACTTGGTCGACCGCCGGCCGTCGGAGCCCTGCTTGGTTGAAGAACAACATGCAATGCTTTGTTCAAGAAGTGGTGGTACTTCGTGGAAGAGCCCACATGTTCTTCAACTCGCGTAGCAGTCAGTCATTCAAAAGATACGACGTACCTCCGATCCAGTACAGTAGCGGCGATAATCAAGTATGGAGTACTTGTCACGAGAGTCAAGACATCAACACCCATGATGCGTTCTTCTTCGGCTGCCGCGGCAAACCACGCATCCTAAGACCGTCTGCTTCCTCATCTACGCGCCGCCGCCGGACGCTATGCGCTACGGACGACTCACGACTCTGCCACTGATTTCGCGGTGCCCATGGAGAATGATCTCATTGCGCTGAGGTCGGTGCTCCAAATCTTTGGGCTTGCGTCGGGACTCTTTGCTAACCTCGACAAGAGTGTGGCGACGCCGATGCACTGCACGGACGCCGACATTGAACGGATTCAGGAAATCCTCTCCTGCCGGATTGAGGGTTTCCCAAGTCGCTACCTGGGTATCCCCTTGTCCATCTTCAGGCTGAAGCGGGGGGAGGAGCAGGCAATCATTGATTCGGTAGCCGCTCGCATCCCACGGTGGAAGGGGAACATGCTCAACGTCGCGGGCAGAACGACGCTCGTTAAGGTCACTCTTTCAGCTATCCCCGTCCACATGTCCATCCGCGCTTTGCCTCTCCTCATGGGCAATCGAATGCATCGACAAGCTGCGCAGAGCGTTCGTTTGGGCTGGCACTGACTCCGTCTCTGGGGGACGCTGCAAGGTCGCCTGGCTAACGGTCTGTAGGCCGTGCGAGTTGGGTGGTCTCGGCGTGGCTGACCTTCGACGAGCGGGTGTGGCGTTCCGGGTTCGGTGGCCTTGGCTTCAACGCATCGACCCCGATCGTACTTGGCGGTCGCTACCAGAACACGAGGAACGCACGGTCGCAGCTGTCTTCGGGGCGGCCACGCTCTCTGTCCTGGGGAACGGCGAGTCCACCCTTTTCTGGTTGGACAACTGGCTCCAGGGTTCTTATAGTTCTTATAGTTGGCCAAACGGGCTGTACGGCATGGCACGGCACTAGCACGGGCCAGGCACGCCACTACGCGGCACGGTAGACTAGCCATGCCGTGCCTGTTAGCGTCGCCGTGTTGAGGTGCCGGCTCAGGCACGGCACTATCAGGTCTTAGCCGTGCCGTGCCGTGTCACTGGACACGGCGGCCCAGCAGTGCCCGTGCCGGCACTGGCACTATAAGTGTCCAACACCTCAAACTGATCGGAATCACAAAGTCTGAATGTTCAGAATCAAAGAACTTATCAAAGACTCAAAGTCACAAACTGATCAGAATCACAAAGTCACACAAACTATCAGAATCACAAACTGATCAGAATCAAAGAACTTATCAAAGAGTCAAAGTCACACAAAGTTACATGTTCAGAGAACTTATCAAAGACTCAAAAGTCACATAATCACACAAACACAGCTCTCGTCATCGGATCCAGCCATCACCACTCAACGGCTTCAAACAAAACAGAGCAAGGGTTAGTAGAGATTGAGGGTTAGGGTTAGGGTTAGGGTTATGGATTGACGGTGACTTACCTTCAAAGCCGGAGCACCAGAGTCGCCGGCGAGGTCGACGAGGCACGGATCCGATGAGCACAGATGATGAGGGACGGATCCGGCGAGGAAACCGACGGATCCGGCGAGATCGACGATGGATCCGGCGAGGATGAAGCGAGATCAAGGGTTAGGGTTAGGGATTGTGCCAGTGCCGGCCAATGGTGGCTCCAGAGGCCACCGGAGAGCGAGAAGAAGAGAGGAAGTCGGAGGCCGGATATCCAACGGTTCGATGGGAGCGAGGTCGGAGATCCGACGGATCCGGCGAGGAAACCGACGGATCCGGCGAGGACGAAGCGAGATCAAGGGTTAGGGTTAGGGATTGAGCAAGGGTTAGGGTTAGGGATTGTGCCAGTGCCGGCCAGCGGTGGCTCCAGAGGCCACCGGAGAGCCAGAAGAAGAGAGGAAGTTGGAGACGAGAGAGGAGAGCGAGTCGCCGACTCGCCGAGAGAGAAGAGTGAGGCGTGAGAGGAGCGGGTGAGACGGCGCTGCGGGGGAGAGCTGAGAGCGAGGCGACTGACTGACTGAGAGCAAATGAATTAGGGCAACGGAGACACCGTCGGCCGGCCGGGACGGGTGGTTTTATACCCCCGATTCCAACGGCGGATCCAAGCGAGGCCGGGGATCCAACGGCCACCTGCGGCCGAGCCGTGCCGCTGCCTGGCCAGCCCATATAGCGTGTTGTGCCCGGGCCGGCGCTACGGGCCAGAATGGCGGCCTAGGCACGGCACTAAGGCCGGGCCATGCCAGGCACTGGCACGAAGGCCGTCGGGCCGGGCCATTCCTAGGCCGTGCTGATTCATGTCGTGCTTGGGTCAGCCCGTAGTGCTCAGGCCAAATGGCCAACTATAAGGGTTCTAGTGTGCGGTGCATCGTGCCGGCGGTGTTTGCGGCAGTCCCCAAGAGGAGACGGCACGTCTCGGTCATGGAGACGCTCCATGGGAGGGCCTAGGTGCAACACATTACCGGGCCAAGGACCATGAGACTCCTCACTGATTTCATCGCCCTGTCGAACATCGTTGAGCAAGTGCAGCCGTTGCCCGACTTGCCTGACACGTTCAACTGGCGGCTGATGGCAGACAACCAGTACTCCAGCTTTAGCTTATGGAGCGATGTTCCTGGGCTCCTCAAGACCGCTTGGGGCGAAGCTAATTTTAAAGACGTCGGCACCCCCACGTGTCAAATTTTTCTTCTGGCTTGTCATGCATGGCCGCTGCTGGACGGCACATAGGAGACATTGCCATGGTCTGCAGGAGGACGACGCCTGCATTATTTGTAACCAAGCTACGAAAACGATGGATCATATCATCCTAGGATGTGTCTTTAGTCGGGAGGTTTGGACATCATGTCTGAGAAGGTTCCTCCTCCATGACCTTGTCGTTGTCCAGCAGGAGGACATCATGCTTTGGTGGATGACCTCTAGGAAACGACTCCCTAAGGAGTGCCGCCGTGGGTTTGACTCTCTCTTCCTTCTAGTCAGGTGGCTCTTGTGGAAGGAAAGAAACGCGAGAACCTTCAGCCGCACCGCTACGTCGCCAGCACAGTTGCTCGAGTCCATAGAGCAGGAGGTGTCCATGTGGTGCGCGACAAGTTACAGGCATCTAGGGGTGCTCGACTCGCGCCGTCGTTCCGCCTGACCTCTTCGTCATCTTCAGTCACCAAATTAGTGTTATGTAATCACAACCGCGTACGAGAAGTGTGAGGGGTAAGGGCTAAGGGCTTTGGTAATCTTGGGTTTACCATAACCCTTTACTTTTGTAACAAACTTCTTACTCTGCTTAATTAAAAACGTGTCAAATGCACGCTCTCGGGGAAAAAAACTCTGCCTCTGATATGATGCTCGCGCCGTTGGTTCACTCGCCATCGCTGTGCTCTTGCTCATCTAGTCCGTCTCTATGGAGTTCTGGCTCCACGAATTCACCAATCACCACGAATTAAATATTGATGGCAATATCCGCGCAGACTACAACCGGTCACCAGGGGCATCGCTGTTGCTCGTCCTTGACCAGCAGGGCACAGGTTTCTTCAACTCTACGCACAAGACAGAGTAGGACTGAACTCTTAACAGTCATGACTTCACCATAGTCTTTGACCTTCTCCTTCGACAAGTTCTTCCACTTCTGCAGTAAACAAAGAGCAGAGAAAATTACTTCAATAGAGCTTTCGAGAACTTTTTTTTGTTTAGGTCCTGTTTGGTTTAGTCACTTGGTTTTTGCCTCTTTTAGTCCCTAAATTGCAAAACAGGGTGGCTAAAAATGACTAAACTGATTTAGTCCTCTAGTCCCTTAGGGGTGACTAAAGAGGACTAGACCAGCAAAAAAACACCCCCGCCCCTCATTAATGCCCAGAATGAGAGAGAGAAGGGAGATTATTGATGAGATCCTAACATATGGACATATTAAACCTCGGGATCATTGATTTCCAACCAAAGGGACCCCAAACAGTGTCACCTTAGCTAGCTCATATAAATCCATATCCGTATTTTGCTTACGTGAAAGATAGAGAAGGCATGAAAGAGAAAGTCTATCTCTTCACTCCACTCCTATCTCACTAAAAAACAAGGCGTTCATGGGCCCTGTGTCAGCCACCGTAGTAACACGGCCCAAGAGCAAGATGGAGCACCCGGAAATCGGCCCAGAGGAAGAAGGCCTAGGAAGCCCAACTCGTGAGTATTCGGCGATCAATGGGCTTGAACTCTTCGGCGCTTGCATGCGTGACCGAGGTAGAGCCTCTGTAAAGACTATATCAGTCAGCGTGAGGAAGAGAGAGTCATGAGACATTTGTAAACATTGAACCGGATTTCCTAAATTAAGAACTCTTCCGCACTATCTCTTGTTCCTTCTTCTTCCTCTGATTTCTTCTCCCCAGTTCTTCCCATCTCCTACTTCTATCGCTCACAAGTGGTATCAGAGTCACCGATTCTCGGCACCCAGTTGGTTGTTTGGCGCACTTTCTCCATCGATTGCTCTCACTTCACTAGATTTGGTTGGTCTAACCCTAAATCGGAGCTGTGAGCTGCAGTTCCCTTTGGGAATTCCGTAATTCTAGTCCTGGAGTCGCAATTTGTGGTGTGTTCCACCGATCTGGATCCTTCCCTCATTCCCACCCACGAGCACTACACCCGTCTTCAATGCAACCGGGGTGCCATGGGTCCCGACCAGAAGGCCCTGTTGGCCAAGCTCGATAAGCGTTTCGCTGCCTAGGAGAAGCGATTCGATGGTCTGGAGCGGAAGCTCGATTCAACTACAGCGTCTTCTTCCACCCGTCTAGATGCCTTGGAGTCTGCAGCCAAGGTGTTCAACGAATGGCGCCCGAGGGTCGACGGCGTCATCGACAACCTTCGCCTCGAAGTCAACAAGCTCGCAACTCTAAAGCTGGAAGTGGGAAAGATCTCCAAGTACATGGAACGCTCTGTGGTGGATGGCCCGTCCATGACTCCTAGGGTGATCGCGACAGCGCTCGCCACCAAGTCTGCCTTGGCTCCTGCGTCACCCTGCACCTCGCTCCATGACGCCAAGCCCGTCGTCACTCCGCACTTCAGATCCGCCGGCTTCGGTGACTTTCTGGATGCCCCACGCCCATCTGTGGGATCCGTAGCCCCTCGCCTCAGCGGGCACCGCGTCGACATCATGAACCAGGAAGGTGCATTCGGAGTGGTTACTACTCTGATTCCACCTCCCGGCAAGGGTACGTTTCCTTGCCCTCCTTTTTCACCGCATCCGCTACCAAGTCCTCCTCCCCGCCCATCACCACCATGTCCACCTCAGCCACACCCAGGAGGTTATTATGAGTCCAACTATCAGGGGGGTTCTAGGGGCGGCCATACCGGCAATCTTCCCAAGTTTGATTTCCCCAGGTTCGAGGGGGATCATCCTAAGCTGTGGATCAAGCAAGCCATTCACTACTTTGAACTCTATCGTGTTGAGTCCGTGGTTTGGGTGCAGGCTGCCACTATGCACTTTCATGGTGCAGCCAAACATTGGCTATCTTCTGTTGAGGATCAGCTTGCGACAATCACTTGGTCTGAATTCTGTTCCCAATTGCTTTTGCGCTTTGCCAGGGATGAGCACGAGCTCCTGCTACGTTGCTTGTTCTAGATTCGACAAACTGGCCCTGTCAATGAATACATCGATCAGTTTGTTGCTCTAGTAGATGATCTAAAAGCCTATACCAAACACCCAGACCCACTCTACTATACTCAACGTTTTCTTGATGGCTTGCGTGATGAAATCAAAGCTGTTCTTCTGGTTCAACGTCCATCTACTTTGGATTCTGCTTGTGTTCTTGCTCAATTATAAGAAGAGGCGCTGGGACTCAACAAGAAGCCTATTCGGCATTTTGATATATCCCCTGCATATAAGCCAGTGTGGCCTAGTGCCATGGCACTGCCTCCACTGCCACCAAAGCTTGTTGATGGCGAGAGTAAGTGGCTGCCCCAAGCTCTGCCAACCTCGGCGGAAGACAAGTTCAAAGCCTTACGAGCCTCTCGCCGTGCCTAGGGTCTGTGCGTCTGGTGTGGCGCAAAGTGGAGCCGTGAACACAAATGTTCAGACATGGTGCAATTGCATTTGGTGCAAGAATTGATGGATATATTTCTGGGGTCTGATGCAGCCGAGTGCTCTGATGATTCATCACTTGATGATCAGATCATGATGCACCTCTCGGTGGCAGCGACAGTGGGCTCAGCTTCCCCTAAGACATTTAGCTTGTCTAGACACATCCAAGGTCACCCTCTGTCTATTTTGGTGGATTCCGGTTAATCTCATACCTTCTTGAACTCTGCATTGGCTCAGTCGCTCACCGGCATCAAGGAACTTCCGTCCCTAGTTCAAGTGCAAGTAGCTAATGGGGCCATTTTACAATGCACATCCTTTTTGACCAGTGCTCGTTTGTCAGTGTAGGGCTACTCCTTTTCAACTGATCTTAAGTTGTTGCTTCTTTCATCTTATGATATGATTCTTGGTCTTGATTGGTTGGCCAGTTTTAGCCCGATGCAAGTACACTGGGCTCAAAAATGGATCTCCATTCCTTACGAGGGAGCTACTGCTATATTGATTGGGGACACTACAGACCTTCTGGTGGGCTCTGTCATTCAACTCTGTTTGGTGCAGCCTCCTGAGTCTTCACAGTCAGTCTCATCGATGCATCCGGCTATGTCAGCATTGCTGGATGAATATGCCCATCTATTTGAGCCAATTTCAGGGTTGCCTCCCAACCGGCACTGTGACCACTCCATTCCCTTGATCTCAGGGGCTCACCCAGTCTTTGTGCGGCCTTACCGCTATGCACCTCTTCTGAAAATAGAGATTGAGCGGCAAGTTAATGAAATGCTTCAGCAGGGAATCCTTCAGAAGAGTACCAGTTCTTTTGCCTCTCTGGTTATCTTAGTGAAGAAAAAGGATCAGTCTTGGCGGTTTTGCGTCGATTACCGTCAACTGAATGCAATTACAGTCAAAGGCAAATATCCTGTTCCTATCATCGAAGAATTGCTAGATGAGTTGTCTGGGGCAGCTTATTTCACAACATGGGATTTACAGTCCGACTTTCACCAAATCCGCATGAAATCGGGTGATGAATTCAAAACCGCCTTCCAAACACACTTTGGTCAATTTGAATTTAGGGTTATGTCCTTCGGACTCACAGGAGCCCCGGGTACCTTCCAAGATGCCATAAATACAACACTTGCTCCCTGTCTTCGGAAGTTCGTCTTGGTCTTCTTTGATGATATCCTGGTCTATAGCAGAACATGGGAGGAGCACCTCATGCATTTATGAACTATGTTTGAGTTGTTGTCTAAGGATCAATGGAAGCTGAAAATGTCCAAATGCTCCTTCGTCTACACCAAGCTTTCTTATCTCGGCCATGTCATCAGTCAGGCCGGTGTGGGTACTGATCCTTCCAAGCTGGAGTCTATTGCCTCTTGGCCAACTCCCGGTTCAGTCAAAGAACTCCGTTCCTTTTTGGGGCTTGCCGGTTATTACCGGCGCTTTGTTCGCCACTTTGGCATCATTTCAAAACCACTGACCAATCTCCTGAAGAAGCATGCCTTGTTCATCTGGACTCCTGATCATGACTATGCCTTTTAGACATTGAAAACTACCCTCTGTCAAGCTTCGGTGCTGGCTCTTCCCAATTTTGCCAAGCCTTTCTCAATTGAATCTGATGCATCGGAGTCGGGTGTCGGCGCGGTTCTCATGCAGGACGGTCACCCCCTGGCATTTCTCAGTAAAGCATTGGGCTCCAAATCACGTGGCTTATCAACATATGAAAAAGAATTCATGGCGATCTTGCTTGCTGTACAACTGTGGCGTCCTTACTTACAGTTTTAGGAGTTTGTGATTCTTACCGATCAGAAAAGCCTGACATAGCTCACTGATCAGAGGTTGCATACTCACTGGCAACAAAGGGTTTTCTCCAAACTGCTGGGCCTGTAGTACTGCATTGTCTACCGCTCAGGTTCTGATAATAGGGTAGCTGATGCATTGTCTCGCCACCCCTCTTCTCTAGCTGTGTGTGCGGCAGTCACCTCTTTGGTACCCTCCTGGATCTCTGCAATGCTTGCCACTTATCGACTGGACTCTTTTGCTACTACCTTGCTGACCAAGTTGTCGGTTGACTCAGCGGCTATACTTCATTATTCCCTTCAGTCTGGCTTACTCCGTTATAAGGGCCGAGTCTGGATTGGCAATGACCCGACATTCCAACAACAGCTTATCTCCCAATTTCACTCTAGCTCCTGGGGCGGCCATTCTGGCATACTAGTAACATATATGAGGCTCAAGCAATGTTTTGCATGGAGAGGTATGAAAACTGCAGTCAAGCATTTTGTGCAGTCCTGTGCCGTCTGTCAGCAGTCCAAGTATGATAGATCCAAATCTCTAGGCCTCTTGCAGCCCTTGCCGGTTCCTGATTCGGCGTGGCAAGTGATATCGATGGATTTCATCGAGGGACTTCCATTGTCTCAAACCTTCAACTGTGTGCGGGTCATAGTCGATCTCCTGACCAAGTATGGCCATTTCATTCCCCTCCATCACCCTTTTACTGCTGTCACAGTTGCTAAGTCATTCTTTCAGCATGCTTATCGATTACATGGCCTTCCGAGTTCTATCATTTCGGATCGTGACCGCATATTTACAAGTCACTTTTGGTTTGAGCTGTTCAAGCTGGCGGATGTGTCCCTCTGCCGCAGCACCGCCTATCACCCCCAATCCGATGGTCAGACAGAGCGGCTTAACCAGTGCCTAGAAACCTATTTGAGGTGCTTTGTCCATTCCTGCCCCCAACAAATGGAGTCAGTGGTTGCCATCTGCAAAATTTTGGTATAATTCCTGCTTCCATTCGGCCATCGATCGCTCACCCTTTGAGGCGCTATATGGATATCCTCCGTGTTTCCTGGCTGTTGACACTTCTGTTGTCTCTCATCCGGAAGTCATTGTCTGGGCTTCAGACCGACAGTGGATAGACCAGCTTCTCCAACATCACCTCAACCGGGCCAAGCAACGGATGAAGAAATAATCTGATCAACATAGATCAGAGCGCAGTTTTGCAGTGGGTGATCTCGTCTACCTCAAGCTGCTGCCGTATGTCCAAACTTTCCTGGCACCTCGCTCCCATCAGAAACTTGCTTTCCGCTTCTTCGGACCATTTCAGATTCTGGCTCGTGTCGGTTCAGTGGCTTATAAGCTTGAATTGCCTGCTCACTCGGCAATTCATCCGGTTTTTCATGTTTCACAACTGAAGAAGGCTGTTGGTGCCAATCATCAGGTAATCCCCACCCTACCGTCTGACTTTGCCATCCACTTGGCTCCAGAACAGGTTCTGCAGACTCGTATGGTCGCCTGTGGTCCTTCTACTATACCTCAGGTACTTGTCAAATGGAACAATATGCCGTCGGCATTGGCTACCTGGGAAGACTTTGAAGCTGTTCGCCAGGAGTATCCACGCGCCACTGCTTGGGGGCAAGCAGTGTTCCAAGGGGGAGGGGATGTCAGCCACCGTAGTAACACGGCCCAAGAGCAAGATGGAGCAGCCGGAAATCGGCCCAGGAAGCCCAACCCGCGAGTATTCGGCGAGCAATGGGGTTGAACTCTTCGGCGCTTGCATGCGTGACCGAGGCAGAGTCTCTGTAAAGACTATATCAGTCGGCGTGAGGAAGAGAGAGTCATGAGACATTTGTAAATATTGAACCGGATTTCTTAAACTAAGAACTCTTCCGCGCTATCTCTTGTTCCTTCTTCTTCTTCCTCCGATTTCTTCTCCCCAGTTCTTCCCATCTCCTACTGCTATCGCTCACACCCTGCTCGTTCTATCTATCTCCCCACTGTCCTCCGTCTGTTCTTTGTCTCGCTCCCTCTATCTCTTTCTCTTTCTCTCTCAAAACACACAGCACGAGGACGAAGGCCGGCATCACGGTCAGTGGCGCCTGGTGCGGTGGGCCGGACCCAAGCGAGACTAGGTGGTCCGTCGGTGCGGCGGGGCCGGCTCGCACGCAACTGGGGCGGACTTCGATCTGCAGCAGCAGAGGCCTTCGGCGCGCCGGGCGAGCACGGAGGACGGTGGCGCACTAGGAGCCGTGAGGTAGAAGAATGGACGGGAAAGAAGAGTAAATTAAAATCACTTGCAGGTGGGGTCCGCTAGTACACGGACGATCCATTGAGGGAGTCGCAGCGCTGCCGAGCACGGAGAAGAATTGGATCGTACGCGCGTGAGTGTCAAGAGAGACGAATGAGTGAGTGTCAACGCGCGGGCATGGAAATGGAGATGGAGGACGTTCCTCGTTCCTTCCTGGGTTACAACCACCATTCCAATCCCTGTAATTTAAATGTTATTAATTTCTGGCTTCTGCAACCCATGCATTCGAGTTGAGAGTGTTTACCCAACTACTGCTCCAATTGGGAATTAATTGGGTGCAAACACTGCCCTCTCGATCGAATGCATGCATGCTAGCTAGCTAGATACAGTAGTTAATGCTACAAGCAAGAGTCGAAGCCAGTTCGTTCTCTCATCCAATATAATTAATGTACGTCGTCGTCAAAGTTGCAGATCAAGCAGCACCGGATCGGCACGAAGCTCCAGCAGGTTGACGCCGAACAGCCGGAGCCACCGCCCCTGCGCCTCCTCCTCGTCCTCCGCTTCTGCTGCTGCAGCTGCTTCCACGACCGTCACCGCCTCCTCCGCCTGCTGGTGCTGGTGCTGGCCGGAGAAGATGACCAAGCCCTGCTTCTGCTGGTGGTGGTGCCCTATCGTCGGCGGCACGCCGAGCATCGCCGCCGGGACGACGACCGCAGGCGGCACCGCGCCCTGTTCCCCGGTACGACTGCTCCTCCGCCGGCGGCAGTCGATGAAGAGCCTTGTGCCGTCGCGGCAGAAGGCGACGGTGTCCCCGGCCGCCAGGCGCTTGTCCCGGACGTAGCGGTTCCAGCCCTTGGTCAACACGTAGCTCTGGCTGCTGCTCCAGTACGAGTAGCGGAACCGCCACGCCGTCCCGCCGCCGCGCGCGTCGTGGAAGCACAGCACCGTGCCCCGCGACCTGGCCGCCGCGCCGCGCAGCGGCAGGTGCCGCTCCGCGAACTGCTTCGGCACCACCAGCCGGTTCAGCTTCCCCACGTCGCTCGGCGTCACCACCTTCTCGAACATGCGCTCGCGCTTGCCGCTGTTGCCTCCATGGCTGTGGCTGTGGCTGTAGTCGACGTCGCCGACTCTTCCTTCGCCGCCCGCCACCGCCGCCGGCTCCGGTGCGAGCGTCAGGGCCATCTGCATGCAAGCCAAGCGAACGATGATGCAGATGCAGTGCACTGGATCGATCCAGCTGTAGATATGTATCTGGTAGCTAGCTAGCTGATGGATGATGAATCCACCGCTGTCTCGTCTGATCTGAATTTATAGGGAAGGAGAACGAAGAAGCATTTGGACCTGCTAGGGGCTCTGACTTTTCTGCATGCACGCCATGGATGATGGATCGCGATCGGTCGGTTGCCATGCAATCCGTATCCGTTGTCGCCTTTGAATCCAACGGCCTGCATGGACCGGACCGCACCACCTACGCTTCGTTGACCTTGACCGTAGGTACACCTATAGGGTACTCCAGCTTGTTCGTCGTCGTTTATCAATGAGGGGCCGAGGCGGAAGAGACTGCAGAGGGCTTCGTTGGGTCGGGTCAACAGGCTTTTATTTTTCTTTGGGTTATAGCGGGTACGATCTCGGATATCCACGACAGATTACATGGGATGCGCTCCCAGGGGCGGTCCAACCTATAAGACGAAGTCTTGCAGAGTACGACGCTGCTCGATGTGCCCCGCAAGACACCGGAAAGATATCTTAAAAATATTACGAAATCTGTTAAGATACGTTCGATCCTATAATTCCTGTAATCTGTTATTACTTTCTGGTTATCTCCTAAATCTAAACGTCTTTAACCCTGCCCCAGACTATATAAGGCGGGCAGGGACCCCCTCCAAACACATGCAATATCATACGATAGCAAGTACAATCCAACAGACTACAGATGTAGGGTATTACGTCGCGCTGATGACCCAAACCTGGTCCGAACCTGTCTAACTCTTGTGTCTCTGTTGCCTTTTTATTCTTGATTAGGTGCATCTCTGCCGATCGATCTACTTAGGGATGTGCATGCTGATCTCGTGGTGAATAAGATGGCGAACCTCAATTCCACCATGATTTTTGCCGACGACGGAATCAATCTACTATAGCGCGACGACATCCCCCGACGTTCAGCGTGATCGTGTGATTGATGAAGCTTAACAGCGAAGCAATGGGACTCGCAGTACCGATTGTCGGGCCTGGCGGCAGCGGCACCGTGCGTGCATCTAGATTTATAAGATCTCGGTTGGGCTGCTCGTCAATTTCCAATTCAGATACGTACGTCCCTCGTGGAATTAAAGCTCGGACCAAGCAGATTCGAGTCAGCAATCTCGGCACGCAACGATAGGCGGCGCTGGCCATCTGCATGTCGATCTGCATCAACGCGAACAAGGATCCACAATCAGATATGCAAGCCAGTAGCAAATACTCAGGATATTGATGACTTGCATAGCCAAGCTAGCTAGATCATCATGCAAGCCACGAGTACTTGCAACGTTCTCACGGATAATTTTGCTGCGCTCGTGTTCTTCATCTTGGTGCATAAGCACGACTACGTTTTAGTCGGCCACGTCCAAAGACTTCGCCTCCGCACGTGGATTGACTCCGTTTGGCTCTGATTACGTCCGTTCGCCTACGACTCCACGTATCCGACCGAGCTGTCAAACGAACCGTCCGAGCCATCAAGCGAGCCGCTAAGCGAGCTGCCCGCGTCACCGACCAGTAACATAAGGACGACATCGCCCAGACTATTCGCTCCGACCACCTGCCGCGTCGTAATGATGATCGCCGCGAAGAACGGCGCCGTGACAACCACGACCGCCACCATGATGACAGTTTGGAAAGCTCGAGGGCCGAGCAATTTCGTACACGCCGACCAGATAACGCCATACGTCACCGACCAGACGTTCTGTCTAAAGGTAAGTCACGCTTTAATATCTCTTCTAAATATTCTCCAATCTTCATATATCACCGTGATGTTTCTCCGAGCTATTTTCTTCATGTTTGTTCTCCAAACTTTTTTTTTCATGTATACCATCTTAAAGATGACATACAGCTAAGCATAAGGCAAATCCCCGAACAATTATGTTGACGCTAGGATGTCCCCAGAGACGGCCATATCTCCGGCTTCTCCCTACACGTGCACGAGCGTCTGCCCTTTGCGTTACGGGTGATCGGCAGCGGCTCCTTGACGACGCTTTGTTCTTCCTACATGCACACGCGCTCCGCGTTATGGTTAACAGGCTAGCTAGGGCGGGAGACTCAGCTACACACTAACTGATCAGACGGTTTATATTAAATATAAACGTATCTTCAGAATAACACTAAGTGTTCACACCAACTGATCGCCAAGCTGCATACGTTATTTTATCACCATTGCTGATTCTTCTCCGGAGTTAATATATTTTATTTTTACTACCTATTCTACACATTTGTTTCGCAGGGGCACGGCTCGGTCAACGAGCTTACGCCCAGGAACTGGACAAGATGGTCATTGTCCAGGTGGTCGGACCACCTATCAGACGGACTTCACTACCAACCAACTGGTCGGACTGCTCGACGTTCACTTCGCCGTCGACTAGTTGGTTGGACTGCTCATCGTATGGGCTTCATCGCCAGCTACGCCGGGACTCTTCGGTACTCAAATTCTTCGTGCAAGCGTCAACGGCTACGTCGGGGATTCCTCGGTGCTCGGATTCTTCATGCAAGCGTCACCAGCTACGCCGAGGACTCCTTGGTGCTCAAATTCTTCGTGCAAACATCGCCAGCTACGTCGGGGACTCCTCGGTGCTCAGATTCTTCGTGCAAGCTTTACCAGCTGCGCCGGGGACTCCTTGGTGCTCGTATTCTTCGTGTAAGCATCGTCGGCTAAGCTGGAGACTCCCTCGGTGGTCGGATCTTGCTACATCTCATCGGCGTGCTATCAAGTTGTTCCATGCTGCTCGGATCAGGGTGCTGATCTTGGGCAGCACGTTCGGGGTCTTGATAAGTACATGGCAGGCGACGTTGGCAAGCTCTCATTAAACTTCTTTGATCCTGCTACAAGATTTCTTCTTAATCTTCTAGCAGTCTCGGGGACTATGTCATCATTATGATTCGATTTCTTGCCATACTGAGGACTTTTCTCTTGGTTACTGTTGTTTCTGACCCTAACACCACATGACCACGTCACCTACTATCAGGCTCTGGGACTAAGTGGGCACACTTCACCTTGCGGTGAGTGTGTTTTCTCTAATTTGGAAAACTCCATGCCTCCTGAAGTTGAAGACGATTATCTCTCTTTCTCATGGTCGGACTTTAAGTGGGCACACTTGGTTTACAGCGAGAAAATTTTTAATTTTGAATTTGAGCTCCTTACATCCTTCTTGCAAGTCTTATTTGGGAAAGCTCGTGCTCGGCCGGACAGTTAAGCTGGTCGGCTACGGTCCACAACTGCTCGGCGACTCATTACGGTGGTCGGACCATGAGTCTGACTGCTCAGCTTTGTTGGCACCTGCTCGGACAAGCTCAAGACGGCGTTGCACAGTAGATACAAGGCGCTCGGGGACTAGCTGTGGGGAGTACGACCCCGGATACCCACGGCAGACTACATGAGCTACGCTCCTAGGGGCGATCCAACCTACAAGACGAAGCCTTGCAGAGCACGGCGCTGCTCGACGTGCCCCGCAAGACACCGGAAAGATATCCTGAAGATACTACGAGATCTGTTAGGATACGCTCGATCCCATGATTCCTGTAATATGTTATTACTTTCCGGTTATCTCCTAGATCTAACCGACTTGTAACCTTGCCCCCAGACTATATAAGGCGGGTAGGGACCCCCTCCAGGCACACGCAATATCATACGATAGCCAATACAATCCAATAGATCATAGGAGTAGGGTATTACGTCGCGCTGACGGCCCGAACCTGTCTAACTCTTGTGTCTCTGTTGCCTTCTTGTTCTCGATTACGCGCACCTCTACCGATCAATCTACTTTCGTGGGATACCTCTCGGAGGATTGCCGAGCATCTTTTGTCGACAATCATAGTTCATTCGCCGACCAACCACCTCCTCTAGCTCGGCAGCAGCTGACATATATCCACGCTAGATCTCTCTCTAGTGTATAGATTAAGCCCCATTCGTTTCCCTAAAATTTGGTTTGTGCTGCTGCTTATGCTGATTTGTTGTGAGAAAAAAACACTGAGTAGTGCTGCCCGACGTAGATTAATGCTCCCTCCGTTCTAGTATATAAGGCGTAACCACTTTTTATTCATGTCTCATAATAATATAAGACTTGTTCTCTCTAGACACACTTACATTAATGTAGTAATAATAGTGTTGAGAGAGAATTAAATGTGTTCCATGGTCTTTGAACCAGAGGTGGTTGCGCCTTATATAATGGGACGTAGGGAGTATATGGTTAAAATATTTATATTTAATCTAAACTATAAACCAAATGAATCAGGTAAATGCTTTTGACATGTCTACAGCTCTAAACCTAGGATTTTCTAGAGCTACAGACGTCTAGCTGTATGAAATCCATGGATTTCGCAGCGCTAGAGCTTTGCCAAACAATTAGCCTGTTCGTTTGGCTGTGGCTTGTCGTAAACGATCGTAAATTTCCATTCGAAATAGTATTTTTCTTTCACATAAACCAGCCAGCAGTACTTCTTTACGAACCAGCAACGATACGAACCAGCCAACCGAACGGGCCGAATAATACCTAAATGTAGTCCTAGAGTATATGGTACAAACCTAGCCGTAGAATCACAATTCATCTCTTCTCTCTCTCTCAAGATGCATGCATGTCTCTCGAGAATTAATGTCACAGTAGGAATGAAGCAGCATGCACATACATAATCTATGTACTATATGCATGTATTGTGTTTTACTTCGTTACTTACTTGTTCAATTCCGTATTCGCTCGTTAATGAGGAAAGTTTCTTCACCACGGTCACAAGATTATATATACTAGCTTAGCTGCTATATATGTGACCTAGCTAGCTAGCTACTACGTCGTTCGTTCGAAGCAAATCCATTCCATCTTCTGGAACGAAGAAATTGGAGGATGAAATAATTAAAGAGCAATGTACTGTGTCATGTTCTTTCATCATTTTATGATGTGTTATGGTAGAAAAAACAAATGTGAAACCATGAGGTCCTGGTCACTGATTGTGAATTCTCTGCTTCATATATATATAATCTTCCATTCCAGTAACCTCAAATTCTTTACCTCGCTGTCAATGCAAGTGATGAAATCAACTCGCACGGTCTCAGTCGGCAGATCAGTTAGTTTGTCAAATATGACTAGATCAGATCGTCCGTGGCTAGGGCTAGCAGGAAGAACATGTCATAATATGTACGGCCAGATTAGTGCACAAGGGATTAGAGTAGTTAGCAATACAACGATGGGTGTTATATATACTACATAATTTCCATTTGTGCAGTCATAAGCCAATCAGGTGTTCGTGCCCACCTATACGTGGTGTTTGGATCCAGGGACTAAAGTTTAGTATATGTCACATCAGATATTTAGGTACAAATTAGAAAGACTAAACATAAGTCTAATTAGGCTTAATAGATTCGTCTCATCAATTAGTCTCAATCTATGCAATTAGTTTTGTAATTAGTCTACGTTTAATACTCCATGCATGTGTCCAAATATTCGATATAATAGGGACTAAATTTTAGTAGGTGGAACAAACACCCCAGTAAACTCTTGAATAATGGTCAATTGATTAACAAAGTCAACTCCTTGCTTTGTCGCATTGTTTGAAAAGTCCTTGCTCAAATTTTGTACTTGCAAGTACTATTCTATATATATAGCTAGCATGACAAGATGATCGAGATGCCAGGCATTTTGCTCCTCTAAACAAAGACAACATGGCAGATATATATAGCCTATTAAACCATAGCTTAGAGTACAGGAGATACTAATAATAATGAATTGATTATGCTTAGAGATGAGCTGCATCAAGCTGGATACATACATACTACATATATATGCATCTGCAAGTCTTAGAGTATCATTTACTACAACTTTAGGCTTATATATACTGCAATTATTGAAAGCGATTGAGCAAACATGAGAGGTTTTATCGACAAAACGCGTACTTAGCAAGCAAGCTGTGATCCAGCCTAGACAACAGAGTAAACTCCTGCTGCATTGGTACGGCAGAACAGTCAGGCCTCTAGCCTAGGCAAGTCTGTGTGTCTGTCTGATGAATATATGCAAATAAATTCTCTCCTAGATGAATATGAAACCTTTCTGAACCAAATTGGCATTGACATGGAGTACATCATCAATCAGCCTGTCTGAAACTTGGAAACATTTTTAGTGATATAAAACGTACTACGTATATAGTATTATCCATATCACTAAAATCTGTGTTGGCTCTTGGCTGCTAGTGAACCCTGACCGGTCAAAGGGTTCATGCATGCATAAACTGGTGCCAGGACATCAAATTTCAAAACTAAACACATCAAAGAGTACTAGCTATACTATTATCAATCTGCATAATTAATTTAAATTGCGGCAAATTAAAAATGGACTGAATGAATGAAACATTATTGCAATTTGGGTATGTACTGTGTGGTGGGGGGCTTGTCGGCCTCCTACAACAGCCATTGTTATTGCAACTGGTGGGATTAAACAATCTTTCAGTCTCAAGAAGATGAGGAGCGAAGTAACAGATATACAACAGTGGGCACATGCACAGTGCCAGCCTGGTGCATAAATCACAATGATGTCACCCTCGGAAAGGTGGTGTATGTCAGCCTACTAGTTAAGCTATTTGCTCCTGCTGGTCATGTCATTAGTCAAACAAAGTTCAGGGATTCCCATTTAACTGCAGGTCGATCCTTAATCAAACACAAACCAATTGTTTATGGCACATGTACACCAATTGTTTATGGCAATTTGTTTTTCTTCAAATGAGCAGGTTCCTTGGCAAGGAGATTGTCTAGCTAATTAATTAAGGTGCAGGCCTTGTTGCCTAATTTGGAGACAGTCGCCACACATTTTTGCAATAGATTAAGAAGCACTTGATGCATGTCGTAGCACGTAGTGCACTGCATTTGATCCCATGTGTATCTAAACCCAGGGTTCAGGTTCAGTGGTTTTGGGGATTAGTGGTTTCTAGTATTGTCCGACTAACTAATTAGCACCTGCATGCCTGTGTTGTTCTTGAGAAAGTAGTCGCTATGACTTGGCAATGGCAGCTTAAATATCTTAGTTAACTATCCAAGGCATGCATGCGTTTTGTAAGAGGGAAACACATGCATGCATTTACCTGCTCCCTGCCACTTCTTCCAAAATAGAATTACAAGAAATAGGCATTCAATTCAATTTCCATTCGTTTCTGATCTGGACACAAGAGAGATCGATCAAACAAAATGCAGCACAAATTAAAAGGGCGGGAAGCAGCAAGCAAATGCATGATTCTGTCTGCAAAAAGTTGGCCAGACGGACATGCTCCCTGAGTGTATAACCATTAAAATTCATGAAATTTGTCATTTGCCACAGGCTGCGAATAGTCTTCTTTCAATGTACATATACATATATATATGCAATGGTGCACTTGTACTCCTATCTAAGCCTGTTAAAATTACAGAATCATTAGATGTAGATCTAGGGGTGCTGACTTGACTAGAATAGGATAAATATACCCTAGAACATGGACTATGAGATCCAAGAGGAAGAGAGGAGCAGAGGTACCGACCATCGGGGGGGGGGGGGGGGGGGGGGGGGGGGGCTTGGTGGAGCTGGAACCGTCCATCGTGTCGGTAGAGAGGGCGGTGAAGAGGTGGCGCTCCAGTGGCGGTGTAGCGGTGAAGTGGTCCAACGGCGACGGCGTCCCGGTGATGGTGCTTCTGGTCGCTGGATGCGCCCCTCACTAGATCGGGTTAGGTTTTGTCAGTGGGTGTGGCGGCTCACGGTGAATCTCGTACTTAGAGCCACCGCCCCCCACCTCTCTTTATAGCGCAGTGCAATGGGGTCCACCAACCATGTAGGGTTGGGCACCGCCGATCAGGGCGCGAGGTCAAAGGCTCAACTCGGCCGTTGGAGAGATCGACACTAACAATCTCTCCCTTGATCTCATCTTATTACTTAAACTTAACTTACTTTATCTTTTTTCATTCCATCAGCATGCCTCATAGTCACGGTCAGTGCCATTAGATTAACAGCTACAATGCACCTCTCTATTTTGAAACAGATTCTCAACTAGGCCCTTATTGTCCAGAAATCATAGGCTTTCCCTTAAACCCATGTCGGCTAAGTGTTCTCTAAATACGTTGGGTGGTACACCTTTTGTAAGCGGATCCGCGACTATCTTTTCTATACTTATGTGCTCAAGACTAATTATATGATCTCGAACTTTGTCTTTCACAACATAATACTTTATGTCAATGTGTTTGGCAGCACCACTTGACTTATTGTTGTGAGCATAACATACTGTTGGATTATTATCGCAGTATAACTTGAGTGATTTATGTATATCGTCTACCACTTTCAATCCGGACATAAACTTCTTCCGCTAATTCACCTGCCCCGTGGCCTCATAACACGCTACAAACTCGGAATACATCGTAGATGATGTAGTGACGGTCTGCTTGGAACTTTTCCACGATATTGCTCCTCTTGCGAGAGTAACTATATATCCTGACGTGGACTTTCTATCATCTCCCGCATAATTTGAATTTGTATACCCCTCTATGTGTAGGGAATCAGATCTTCTGTACATTAGCATGAGACCTTTTATGCCTTGCAAGTAACGCAAAACTTTCTTTACCAGTCTCCAGTATTCTATTCTTGAATTACTTTGATATCTGCCAAGTAACCCGGTAACAAACACTAAGTCAGGGCGTGTACATACTTGCGCATACCGTAAACTCCCAATAGCTGAAACATATGGAACCACTTTCATTTGATCGATCTCATATTGGTTTCTGGGACATTGGAATTCTCCAAATCTATCGCCTTTGACTATGGGAGCAGGTGAAGGCTTACAATTTTGTATACTGTATTTCTTTAGAACCTTTTCTAAGTATGTCTTTTGTGATAATCCTAGCAACAACATAAGATAAAATATGTGGAATCATACATAAACACTACATGCTTTGATGAGTATGGACATATATACAAGTGAGTTGGTACAATCAGGTAAGAAAAACAGCAAAACATAAGATAAAACTGGAGGGTACAGAGAGCCACGTACCTAGCAACAACAGAAACCACGAATGAAGAAATGCTAACCTACTGATAAATTCAAGCACGGAAAACTGATAAAGCCTCATTTGTCGGATACAGAACAAATAAACCTCCAATAACCGGGAACCACACTTTCTTTTGGAATACTGTTACAAAAATCCAAATCTAATATATTAGTTTGCTACAGATAGTTTCTTAATAAGTTTAGGTCGAAACCAATTTCACAAACCAGTGAATTGGATACAGCTGTTTTGATGGATAGTAAAAGCAGAGCCATGGGACTGAACAAAGTCCAATAGAGGATAGAGATGCCAGGTTCTTATGCAGATCCAGAGAAGGGCATAGGCACTTAAACACTCGGTGAAAAAAAATCTAGGAACACATATGTCAACAGGAGAGAAGGAGGCTCAGAAGGAATCTCACATCTCCATCAAAATCACAGTTGAATTTGACGCCATCATCCTGCTCTCCTAGTTGTCACCGGTTTCCTCCTGTGAGCATATATGCATATGGAAAAATTATCAGAAGCATCCAGCCACTAAAGAGGTAACACCAGCATTCATATTTGGACCAGAGCCATTAGAAAGATGCAGAAGTTCTCCCCAACAGAGTGATTGTAAAAACGCAATGTTCAATGGTGGTAGTCCAAAGATTAACCTAACATAATCTACAACCGTACGTACCTGCTATATATCTGATGGTGGCCTCTGACTCTCTCTCTGAGTCTGAGTCCATGACACACAACACATGGAAACCCCAAACCAGAACGGCCAGCACCTCCAAACTGTAGAAGCACAGGCTGGGGTGGGTAAGGGCGACGAGAAGGGGATCTGGAGTTCGGACGGCGGAGACTGAAGCTGCACACGATAAAAGATCTGATCTGACATTCCTCGAGGATAAGTTGCCCACCTCGCACTCACACAAAGATCCCCTCCACCGTCAGGAGGTCAGCGTCGCCATTGTCCTCATCGCAGGAGATCCCCTCGAAGCCTACATCGTCGGAGGCCGGCGTCGGGGTGGCGAGCAGGGATGCCGAGAAGTCCGGCGAGCTCTTCCCGATCTGCGCACACTGACCTCGCTCGACTCCCCATGGTTGAGCGACAGCGGCGCCAAGAGATGCGAGGCGAGTAGCGAGGGGTGGCGGGGTGGAGAGGAGAATGAATGGGAAGCTAAGAGTCGGGGGGCTTGAGGCGGACAGGGGGTGCCCTTTGCAAAACTGCCTGCGGGCATTTTTTTCATAAAAATGACAAGAACGTTGAAATATCTTGTACAACAGGGTGTTACATGGAAAATAACTGGACGTAAACACTGTAGATCACAACCAAATTGGATCGTGAGTTGATTTCCGCGGACGCGAAGGGCTTTTCTGCAAAACAGCTGAGGCCACACGTCCACACAAGGAGAAGCCACGGATGCCCGAATTCTCTCCTGTGAGCAGACTCAAGTGGGTTTTAATCAACCTCATAGTTAAATCAATAAATTCTAAGGCCATATTAGATGCTAGGTGCAATAAAATGGTAGACTGAATTTAGTTGATGGCTGAATTTATAACGGTCATGTATATGGTTGCGGCTCCGATTAATGATAACTCCCATAGTTATGGCTATAGTTACTGGTAACTCTCATATTCATATCAATAGTTACTAGTAATTCATGAGCATTTCATGACGTCCAGGTTCATCCTCTCTACACTTCACCTTCCACCTTTCGCGACAATAAGAATGGTGTACTCGCCTTCAACCGTGAAAACGAGACACATCATCCAGCACAATCGTTCTTTCTGTTGAGTTGCTCTCGATTATCTCTGTCCCAATCCTCTTTGCGCACAGAGAGTTGGGAGAGCAGGCCTCCGAAACCGCCGTCAGCATCTACGACATCTGCTCGGGTATGTGGGCGATCGGGTTTTTGAGGAGCGTCTCCGCGACTGCTTGCTAACTTCCTCGGGTAGTCTTCATCTTCCTTGTGGGCGTCATCTTCTTTCTCCTCCTCAGATCGTCTTCTTCCTGATGGACGTTTGAGGGACGGCACTGCCAACCTCATCCTGCATCGACTGTGGTTCGCGACATCGAGCAACGCACTATGTCGACTAGTGCACGTAGAGCCGCCGGTGCCTTGAATATGGGTCCCTCCACTAGGTATAATTCTATTCTCGAATGTCTTAAATTCAATATATTTTTCGCTATGATCTGTATGTTGTTCATGTTCATATCCGCTACTAGTGCAAGTTGTAATATCACTCACGTGCACATACATGTTGTCAACAATTTGCTATGGATTTTTTGAATTAAATTAAACATAAAAATGCCTAAATCCCTAGCAAGCACGTCCAATGAAATGGCATATAAATGAATGTTCGATGAGATATTTTTCTTATTACAAGTTTTTTGTTCAAAGCTTAAATGTTAGTCATCGCTGGCACGAACTCTGGTTGCCTTTTTGTGCTAACGACTGAACCTGCCAACATGCGGGACATGTCAGATTTTATAACAATTGCCGCTCTGATCAGGTGTGCAACGATATCAGAAAACAAACACATTGCAGGGATATTTGTATTAATGTATATGTACTGTATTCATAAGGTACATTACTTGGTCGAGCAGCAAAAGATTGTTCTTCTCTTTACGAAAAAAACACATACTCAATTCGAAATGAATAAGAGCAATTAGCACCACATGGATAGATCCTTTCCAAGCTATGAAACCAAAGTAGAGAATGCAGGAAGGGAGAAACAACTGACGAAATTAATGTAAGGACCATGCATGCATCAATCCAATCGTGGATGGATCAATATGTGATGATACATGAATAAGAGAGTCCATTGGACCACCAGGTAGGGACGATGGCGTCGCCGACGACGATGGTCATCCGCGGCGAGCCGTAGCTGGTCATCATGACAACGAGGCCCTGCACGTTACCCAGTGCGGCAAACACCTGGTGCGTGATGTCCTAATTGTGCGACCCCAGCACAGGACCCATCTGTTTATGCCGAATTGGGTCGACACGCCGGTAAGGAGCTAGCACGCTCGATGTAGGGTCTAGCTGACTTTTAGGTCGGCTGACGCTTAGGGTACGTCTGCACTTGTACCTTGTGCGTCCAGTTATATATGAGCACGATACGTAAGATACGTCGCCGGAGCAGCCTCGCCAGGAGCGTGATACACAAGACACACTGACGAGGTCTCTTGAAACATGGAACCCCACACGCCTGGGAGGGACCTCGTCATGGCGTGCGGCGGCTATGGGTTGCCCTAGCCAGCCTAGCCGCTCTAGAGCTTTGCCGTCATCGATCCACGGTCTATGCAGCGTCGACGAATAACGAGAAGAAGTAGAGGGAAAGAGAGGGTAAAAAAGAGGTTGTAGATTGGTTTTTGTGACGATTGTGTGTGTTGGGTACCTCAATCGACAGTGGACCTTATATTTATAGGGTGGGACGGCCTTATCCCTTAAGGAGTCGAAACCCCTTCAAATAACGTCCAAACGCATTCCGCCAAAGTCAGCTATTCCCACGTGTTCCGAGCAAAAAGCTTCCGAAATTCATAAGTACTTCATCCAGATTTCAAATGAGGCGATCCATATATGTATTTCGATCAGCTCGACGAGAGGAATGCAATGGTGAAGTCCATGCTTGCATATGAGGAAGTTGGAAAAGTCAGCTTAGCCGACTCTTGCTAGGTCAGCCTCCCGAAAAGCTGTTTCCTTCACCCCAGGCTCCAAATGCCATGATCCAAGTACGCTTTCTGGCTGTCTTGACGATAGAAACATGATGGGGGAATCCATTATGCACTTTGGACATTTTTGAGTGCTAACACCATCTATAGCTAATTTAACTAATCTTTTCCTTCCATTGCTTCGATGTATAATCATATAATGTGCTATATTTCTGACTCGTGCCCCGTGCGAAGCACCGGGTACCCACTAGTTTGTTATTAATTTCAACACATGCATGAATGCATTCAAGTTGAGGGTGTTTGTTTAACCAACTACTGCTCCAATTGGGAATTCCGAATTGGGTTCAATTCAAACACCGCCCTCTCGATTTAATGCATGCATGCTAGCTACTATAGTATGCTACAAGAATCGAAGCCAAAGCCAATTCTCTCATCGAATTAATGTACGTCGTCCTCAGAGCTGCAGATCAAGCAGCACCGCCGGCTCCATACGAAGCTCCAGCAGGTTGACGCCGAACAGCCGGAGCCACCGCGCGCGCCCGCGCTGCCGCCGCGCCTCCTCCTCCTCTTCTTCTGCTGCTTCTGCTTCTTCCACGACCACCACCTTCTCCGCCTGCTGGTGCTGGTGATGGCCGGCCGCGGGGAAGACGACCAAGCTCTGCGGCTGTTGCTGGTGCCGTGTCGGCGGCGGCACGGCGAGGATCGCCGGCCGGACGACGACCGCAGGCACCGCGCCCTGCTCCACGGCACGAGTCCGCCGCCGCTGGCAGTCGATGAAGAGCCTTGTGCCGTCGCGGCAGAACGTGACGGTGTCCCCGGCCGCGAGGCGCTTGTCGCGGACGTAGCGGTTCCAGCCCTTGGTCATGACGTAGCTCTGGCTGCTGCTCCAGTAGGAGTAGCGGAACCGCCACGCCGCCGGGGACGGACCGCCGCGGGCGTCGTGGAAGCACAGCACCGTGCCCCGCGACCTGGCCGCCGCGCCGCGCAGCGGCAGGTGCCGCTCCGCGAACTGCTTCGGCACCACCAGCCGGTTCAGCTTCCCCACGTCGCTCGGCGTCACCACCTTCTCGAACATGCGCTCGCGCCTGCTGTTGCTGGGGCTGTGGCTGTTGTCGACGTCGACGTGGCCGACTCCTCCGCCGCCCGCCGCCGACGACTCCAGCTCCAGTGCGAGCGTCAGGGCCATTTGCATGCAATGCAACCAAGGGATCGATCTATGATAGATACAGTGCACTGGATGTCTGGATCGGTCCAGATATATATTTGCGACTGCTAGCTGATGAATAATCCACCGCTGTCCCGTCGTCTGACCTGAATTTATAGGGAAGCAGAAGCAGCATGCAGTAGCATTTGGACCTGGGGTCTCTCTGACTTTTCTGCATCTGCATGCATGCCGTGGATCGCGATCCGTTGGCAAGCAGCAATCCGCATCCATTGGTGCTTAAGTGCTTTGGATCCAACGGCCTGCATGGACCGGACTGGATCACCTACCTTGCGTTGACCGTACGGACCTTGTCCGTCGTTTACCGATGATATATATCCATCCTTGGTCTAATTCATTTATTTACTTATTTATTATAGATTTATTCCATAGGTAGCTGACATATATGGTATATATGATACAAATAAAGCCCGGCCATACGATGGCATTTTCACTCTCTGCTTCTTGTTATATCTCTGAAACTGAAAATGTATCTCCATTCTCCAATGCAAATTAAAATCTTATTGGAACCATTTGCAGCATGCACATGTGAGCTTCTTAGATTTTTTTTTCTCAAATACACACAAGTGTGCATATCATTGTACTAGAAGGAGAGCAGTTTATGTCACAAGAGATAGCGACCCAGGGCCGCTCGCGGGTTACAAATGTGGGCTATATGATGAAATTAACTACTGGAGGAAGCACCAATGTCCTAGACGTCATTACCGTCCAGCCGAGCTTCTTAGATTTCTTCTGCTACATACACATAATTCTTACTATCTTCTACCTACTGTTTTACTTCGTAACTTCGTTGTACTACCTGTTCAATTCCGTGCGTGTACAAGATTATACGAATATTTCTTCACCGCAGTTTACAAGATTGTATATATGCATATAATCAGCCTGTTCGTTTCGGCTGAAACAATCGTGAATTATAAGCCAGAAGTACTGCTGGCTGGTTTGGTGTGAGAGAAAAATACTGTTCCAGCTTATAATCCACGATCGTATAAGCCGAAACGAACAGGCTAAATATATATCTCATTCGAGGCAATGCAATCTAGAATGAAGAAAAACAAGGGCTGCTGTGTATGTGCTTTCATCATTTCTCATGCGTAACATGGTAGAAAAACAAATGTGAAACCATGAGTGCATTCCTGGTCACTGCCTCACTCTCATCTTCTGGATCATCGAGACTGACTGACTCGATCAGCTGTACATATATGTAGCTTGCTCTTCCTATCCTGTAATTATTCTTCAGCTCGCTGTCAAGTTACGAAATCAACGCGCGCAGTCTCGGTCGGGCACACCAGTGATTTGTCAAAAACGACTAGATCGTAGTATGGGCTATGGCTTATGTCCAGGAAGGAAGAGCAGGTCAGCTGGTTAATGCAGAGAGGCCAGAGGGACTAGGAGCAGTTGTTAGGCTGTCTCCAATAGGAGACCCATTGCGAAACCCAAACTTAAAATGGCTCTCCAACATAATACATATAGCCTTTAATAGAGTATTTATATGGAAGACCCATTTTGAGTGTCAGGAGAGGCATAACCCAAATCTGGGTATCTTCTCTCCTGGAGACCCATTTGCAGAAAGAATTGTCTTTTAGGTCTTATTGTTGGAGAAGACAAAAAATATATATTGAACCATTTGCCTGTAGCGCTACGCAAAAGACGAATATGTCTTGTATTTTGAGTCGCGGTTGTTGGAGACGGTCTTAGCAATGCAAGCAACGATGATGCGACGACCGGTGTTTATTCATACTAGATAATTTCCATTAGCAGGCATAAGCCAATCATGGTGTTCTCCTGCTGCCCCCATTGCACCTACATAATTGTTCTTAGTTAACTCTTGACCACGCACGCCAATTCATTAACAAAGTCAACTCCTTTGCTTTGTCGCATCGTTTGAAAAGTCTTTGCTCAGATTTAGTACTTGCAAGTACTGGGTGCATGAGATGAGAGAGCTATCAAGTACTGGGTGCCATGTCTGTCAGGCATTTTGCTCTTCTAAAAAAAAGACAACATTGGCAGATATATAGCCCGTCAATCTATAGCTTAGAGTGCAGGGAGATATTAACAATGATGTATTGATTAGGCTTAGATGAGCTGCATCAAGCTGGATACACATGTATATATGCACCCAAAAGTTCCTGCAAGTCTTGAGTATCATATACTCCAGCTTAGCTAGGCTTATATATACTGCAATTATTGAGAGCGATCGAGCAAAGGTGAGAGGTTTATCGACAAAGCGCGCATTTAGCAAGCAAGCTGTGATCCAGCCTAAACAACAGAGTAATTATTGCATTGGTATGGCGAAGAACAGTCAGACAGCCGCTAGGCAAGTCTGTCTAATGAATATATGAAAAAATAAAAATCTCTCCTAGACGAATATGAAACTTTTCTGAACGAAACTGCTTTGACATGGACACATCATCAGCTTGTCTGAAACTTGGAAACTTTTTTAGTGATAAACATACTACATAGATAGATATATCCACATCGCTAAAATCTGTGTTGTTGGCTCTTGGCTGCTAGTGAATTGAACGCTGACCGGTCAAAGGGTTCATGCATAAACTGATTCCAGGACAGCAGGTTTCAAAATTAAACACAGCAAAGGGTACTAGCTCTTACTATTATATACCAATAATCTGCATATTTTGAAGAGCGGCAAATTAAAAATGAACTGAACTGAAATCTGGATATGTGCTGTGTGGTGGGGGGCTTGTCGGCCTCCTACGACAGCCATTGTTATTGCAACTGGGAGTAAACAATCTTTCAGTCTCAGAAAGATGAGTGATGGAGTGAAGTAACAAATAAAAATGGGCACATGTACAGTTGCAATATATAAATATATTATATGAGAATATAATGCCAGTGGCCAGCCTGGTGCATGATGTCACCCGGAAAGGTGGTGTATGTCAGCCTACTGTTAAGCGCCATTTGCCCCTGGTCAGGTCATTAGTCAAACAAAGTTCGTTCAGGGCCGCGGATTCCGATTAGCTGCAGGTTGCTCCTTAATTAATCAAACACGCACCAATTATTTATGGCAAAATAAACAATAGAAAAATCAAATGAGCATGCAAGTTCCTTGGCCAAGAGATTGTCTACTAGCTATCTAGGTGCAGGGCCCTTATTGCCTTTGGAGACTAGTTCGCCAGGCATTTTTGCAATAGGTTATTAGGTTGTTAAGTACTTGATGAATGTCGTAGTGCACTGCATTTGATCCCATGCATGTGTATCTGAAACCAAGGTTCAGGTTCTCTGGCCCAAATCAAAACGGCTCTTCATCGTCAAGTAAGTTCCCGGCCGGTCCTGGGTTTTGGGGATTGTTGGTTTCCTGTATTGGCCGACTAACTAGCTACCACCTTGCATCGTTCCTGAGAAGAATTAAGTCGCTTTGGCTTGGCAGTGTCTGCTTAACTTAACTATCCAATGCACAGTTTGTAAAAGGGAAACATGTACATATGCAGTTACCTGTTCCTACCACTTGCATTTTCCAAAATAGAGTTACAAGAATCGGCTCAATTCAGACGCAGTTTCCATTCAATTCTGAACTGGACAAAAGATCAAACAAAATGCAGTAAAAAGTGGCAGGAACGAAGCAGCAGCAATGCATGATTCTATTTCTATCTGCGCTTTGTTATTTCCACATGTATAAAGATCAGAGGGAGATTCGGAGTTCAAGGTATATAGAACAACCCTTGGTTTTTAGTATTTTGTTCCAAAAAAAAAAGTTGGCCTGGTGGGCGTGCTCCCTGAGTGGCTGACAGTCATAGGTAACCAATAAAATCCAGGAAATTCTTTCATTTGCCACAAGTTGTGATAGTCTGCTTTCCATACTCTAATATGCATGGTGCAGTAAGCTGTACTCCTATCCATCTCGTTGACTGTCCACTCGCCTGTCAAAACTGGTTGTTTACTCAAGCTCTGTCACCTTTACAAGGACTACGATTACTTATTCACCCTGCCTGCCACTACCGTTGAAACAGGAGGAAGAACAACATGCCATTGTTTCATCTGATTTCAATAAAATATATATGCAGGCCAACCATATATAGCGCAGGTGCATGTATCACTACTAAAAAAACGTTTATAGTAACGGGGTATTTTTTTTAGGGACGGCTGGTGATGAAGCCGCCTCTACAGTGGACGTGCTCGGGACCTACGAGACCAGCCGCTCCTACAAATGGCATAATAGGAGCGGCTTGTGATACGAGCCGCCTCTACAAATGAGTCGATTTGTAGGGGTGGCTCACTCACCAGCCGCCTTCGGTGTTGCGATTTATAGAGGCAGCTCAATCACCAGCCGCCACTAAAGATGCACGTACAAAAGGCTGCAGCCCCCTTCTTCCTCCTCGGGTCACTCACTCTTACCCGAGACAAAAAGGCTTAGGAGGCCTTGACACCTCCCAAAAATTGCTCTACTAAGAGGGAAAGATTTTAGTCTCAAATCCTTTGATGGAGAGGTTGTAGAAGGTAAGAAAAATGCTATTCCACACTTTTTTTAAAGTTTAAATGGTTGGTTAGTGAGTAATTAGAGTTTTGCTTTTCTCTCGCTTCTATGGTGCTTGAGCTACTTATGAAGCAAATTAGACCCAAGTTTTGAATGTACTAGGATAAATTAGATAGGGGAACAAGTTGTGAACAATTAGTTAGTTTTATGGATGTTTCATGTGCATGTAGATCTAGATCTAGGGGTTTTTTTATTAATTTCGTTTTTGTAAATTTATGTTTTATGAAATTGGGCTAGGGTTTGCATGAAAGATATTGGGTAAAATATAATTGTTGCTAATTGTTGACTTTGAAATTATTTATTGTAATCAACAAATATGTATTTTAATTATTTATGGATAAATAGGCCATTAATTAATTTTCCTCTACCATGGTGTGTTTGTATGCTTCATGTAATTATATTTGATTTATATTCATATTTATCTGAAGTATATACAATTATTCTCAGGTAATTATTAATTTGATTTATTTATATATATATATATATATCTGAATAAGTAGTCCTTTAATGTTTGTTTTGTTGTTGTTGTAAAAGATGGAGTATAGGAACTCTTGGATATATGGTTCGTTAAGGTTCAAGGCATGTTTTCGTGAAGAGGTGGATAAATTTATTGAAGCCGTAGAGAAGCATACAACGACATTGACAGAGAATAAGGATACAATTATTTATCCCTGTAAAGATTACAAGAACCGTATGGCATGGACAGATGTGACTATCATCAGATCATATTTGATTATGCGAGGATTTGTTGAGCACCGATGGAATGAATCCCTTCAATGAGAGGATGAGCGACCACAGCACTTGGCCAGTGATCTTGACCATGTACAACATTCCAACATGGTTGTGTGAAAAGAGAAAGTACCTTCTTCTCACTATTCTTATTTCTGGCCCTAAACAACCAGGCATTGATATAGACATGTTCTTCGAGCCTTTGATGCAAGAAATAGAGAGGCTATGGAGGCATAGGGAGCCGATGTACGATGCGTTCCAAAAGGAGGACTTCAGATGTAGAGCAATAATATTTGTTACTACTAATGATGACCCCACGCTGTTTGCTTTATCTGAATAGATCAAAGGAAAGATGGGATGCTTAGTTTGCTTGGATGGTACTACATGGGTGTTTCTGAATGTATCGAAGAAGATAGTTTACCTAAGAAATTGGCGCTTCTTAAAGACAAGTCACAAGTACCGCAACAAACACGTGTACAACTGTAACACGCAGACACTTGAAACAGGCACTTATTACTACTGCAACATGTTTGGACTACTATTAAAACACTTAAAACAAGCACTTAACACTTTATGAAATGAAGAAATGACCAAAATAAAAGTTGGATATCTTGACGAGTTATACAACTTTTATATTCATCACCTTTACAGCTAAAATCATTTAGTTATTGAAAATCAGGTTTGAAGTTGTTATTTTCTGAAATTCAAAATTTAAATTGTCCAAAATTAGTGCCAAAGATAGATGACCAGACTAAAATGATAGAGCATGATTTTAGAAAATTTTAGGAAAAAATCATCACATTTGGAGTTAGTATGAGGGAGAAAAACTAGTTACAAGTTTCAGCCACAGATTAAAAAGAGAAATCACACTTGTTCATCATTGATCATCATGAATAGTTATGATTTTTCTTTTTAATCTCTAGGTAAAATTTGTAACTAGTCTTTCTCCCTCATATTAACTCCAAAGGTGATAATTTTTTTCCTAAAATTTTCTAAAATTATGCCCTATCAAGTTACTGTGTTGATTTGGTCATTCTTTTTGTTTGATAAAGTTTGAATAAATTTAAAAATTTAAATTTAAAAAAAATGACAAGTTCTAACAAGATTTTGAAACACCAAATGATTTCAGATGAAAAAGTAATGAATACCAAAGTTATATAATTCATCAAGAACTACAACTTTTATTTTGGTCATTTCTTCATCTGATAAAGTGATAGTAAACGTTGTTCACAAATTAATATGTCTCTTGTATAGTTTATGAAATTATGAGTGATATGTGGATTTGTGAATAATGTTTACTAGCACTTTGTTAAATGAAGAAATGATTAAAATAAAGTTGTAGATAGTGATGAGTTCAACAACTTTTATGTTCATAACTTTTCTAGTTGAAATCATTTAAGGTTTCAAAATCTTGTTTGAAGTTGTCATTTATTAAAATTTAAAATTTAAACTGTTCAAATTTAGTCAAACAAAAAAATGACCAAAATAAAAGTTGTAGATAGTGATGTGTTCAACAACTTTTGTGTTCATGACTTTCTTATTTGAAATCATTTAAGGTTTTAAAATCTTATTTGAAGTTGTCATTTATTGAAATTCAAAATTTGAACTTTTCAAATTTTGTCAAATGAAAAGATGACCAAAATATAAGTTGTACATCTTGATGAGTTCTACAACTTTGATGTTTACAAAATTTTCATTTGAGGTCATTTAGTGTCCTAAAATTCTATTAGTTGTTTTGTATTCAAATTTTCAATTTTTAAAATATTGTTTTTGTAAAGAAGAAAATATAGAATTATATCTATATATAATAAAGTTGTTTATATATACATATATTTATATATATATAATAAAAAAACTAATATATAAATTTACATGGTGTTCTTTATATATGAATGAATTACAGAATTAGTAATTAAAATAAATCAAAAAATATTTGTAGGGGCGGCTAACTTAGGAGCCGTCCATACAAATGACCTCCGGTATATATACTAGAGAGGCCGAAAATTTTCTAAGCCTAGGCGCTATTCTCCTCCACGACGTCAGCAGGCTGCTGCCTCTGTGCCCTACCTTCGCTGCCTCCGTGCCCAACCTCTGTCGCGCCCTACCTCCCCTAATCCACCTCTAACCCCCGGTTCGTCTCCTGCCCTACGCGCCATCGTTCCCCCCAGCGGTTAGGATTTCCACCACCGTTCTCCCTCCCACGGCAGCTAGTGTTTCCGCTGCCGGTGCCCATGCTACCTCCCCCCGGTGGCCCTGGTGCCCTGGTGCCCGTGTGCTATCCCTCTATCGGTGGCCTCGGTGCCGGTGCACCCCGGCGTCCCTGCTCCCTCCCAGACAGCCCTAGTACCTGCCGTGCGCTCCAGTGTCCATGCTCTCTCCGCCGGCGGCCCTGGTGCTGGTGCGCCTCGGCGTCCCTGCTCCCTTCCTCGATGGCTCTAGAACCCGTGTGCTCCGGTGTCCACCACCCTTTTTTGGCTCTGATAGTTTCATGTTTTGTTTTTTGAATTGATTGCTGCGGTGGTAGCCATTGATTTGATTGCTACGGTTGACATTCATCAAGATTGCAATGTGGTCTTCAGTGTTAATGAATTAAGCCATAAATTGATAACTTAAGACATGGACCATAAGGAAGTGATTGTTATTAGCACTTTTGAAAATCTAGACAGTACGATAGTTGCTTATTATATTTCATATTTCTTAGAATCACCAGTGCTAACAAGCACTGAAAGTGCATGCTCTAGGTATGAGCTGCTAGCAGCTTTGTTAGGCTATAGTAAACTCTATGAGGTGTTCGGTCTCTGCTTGGGTGTATTCCATCTTGTGTGTTTGATCAATTTGTACTACAAAGCTTGTTGAGACATTTATATAGTGTATCTTCATGGATGAAGTTGCTCTAGTCGAACAATTTGGATCTTTGGTGATAAGTTATATGGTTCATATGCTTCCATTTTTGTGGTCACACTAGTGAGTACTTGTTTACTAGACTTCTGTATTTATTTATGTCGAGTGAATAAAATTATCTTCCATATGTTCAAATGGTGCATTGTTATGGACTGGTTTCAAACTAAAGGCTTGAGTAACATCAAAATTTAAAATCTAGAACATTAGTGTTTAGCTGGTGATTTACTTGTGGGAGTTGTTTTCTCCTCTTTTCTACCATGTCCAGAGGTCCATATTCTTATCCCAAACTCTATTTCTTTGCTGACTTGCTGCTAGAAGCCTAAAATACCAAAGAAGACTATAATTAGCAACACTAATGTAGTCTTGATCTTGACACAGCTCAACAGCAGCACTGCTGCATTAGCAAGCATTGTTGTAGTAGCAAATAACTAGCATTTAGCAGTTAGCACATAGCAGACCATAGCAGCCACACAACCAGCATATTACATAACCAAACAAGTTCAACAAAAGTGTTCAACATAGTGTCACAAACATTAACATTTAACAATCCAACAAAAGTAGGCAAAGAACTTGATTAAAAGTGTTCACTCACCATCTTCCACATAACTTAATTAAACATGATTCTCAGTCTTCCTGTTTGTCTCTTATCCTTTTCCTTTAGGGCAAAGAACTTTCTTGGATTCAAGTATAGGGCTGCTTCATACAACTACTGCTCCATTTGGTTTTCCCATCTGTTGTCATAGTATTTTAGTACCTCTTTGAGTAAATTTGGTTTTCGTTGCAAAAAAAATCCTTGATTGCGGCCTTTTTGCAACATCCATGGCTACCATAATCTCAGGAGCTGCTGGTGTCTCATCTCTATCTACTATCCTTAGAGCTACAAGAAGTGGTTGTGAAGCTCTTTGGCATAATTCCACTTTATTCCAAAATGGCATTGAAAGGATAATGTTCTCAACTCGTCGGCCTTCTTGAGTGGTAGAGAAACTGGTAGCATGTCATTCATCACTAACCACTAAATTCCTCAATCCACTCTTGTTCTTATGTAGGCTTGCTAATGTGAGAAATGAAGTGGCAAAGCCTCCTCATGCTTCTTCCTCAACTCCGCTGTTCTGTTCATAGCTCTTTGAAGCAGCGGAATCTTAACATCATGATATGATGGTGAGCAATACCTAGGACCATATTGTCTAATTGACTCAAGCAAAACTTCCCTGCTTCTTGAATTAATGACGTTCAATGGAATGCGATTCTCATAAAAGAAATCGGCAACATGATCATCAACAATTACTTTGGCATCCTTATTTTTCTTTGTGCACTGCTCAAGTGTAGGTTGACTTTGCTTGGATCTTTGCCTCTCTGCAACTACTTCTTCTGGTGACTTGCAAAGCATGAAACTCACTGACCTGGACTGTTTTTGAGTTGCTGGTTTTGCTACAACAGAAATAGTGAAAGAAGTGATGGCAGCCTAAGCAGTCTTCTTCTTGGCTTGCTTAACTTTTGTTCCAGAACTTGGTACTGGTACAGCTATAGGTTCTTCTACACCAGCAGCATCTTGTTCATCTTGTGCATCTTGTTTTGCTGGTGCTTGGATGTATCCCTTGTGATGCTTAGGTTCAACTAATACTGCAAGCCAGTTGAGACATAATCCATGGAAGCTAGCTTTATGCCATGTTCTCCTAGCTTCTTTGCAGCTGCTTGGTGTTTTGTATTGTAACTGCAGTTATCAATTTTAGTTATCAATTTTAGTTAGCAATTGCAATTAGTAATTTCATTTTGTATTTTTAGTTTCTAATTTCAGGTAGTACTACTTTCAGTTTTTCGTTTCGGTTAGCAATTACAGATAGTAATTTCATTTTTTAATTTTAGATTCTAATTGCAGGTAGACTTTTCTGTCTGGTATTTTTAGTTTCTAATTTCAAGTAGTGCTACTTTTAGTTTTCAATTTCAGTTTGCAATTGCAGTTAGTAACTTCAGCTCAGAAATCGCAATTCCACGTAGTATTTCAGTTTTATTTTCTTTTTTGTATTTGTTAGTATTTTCAGTTTGTAATTTCAATGTGCTTTCAGTTAGCTTGCAGTTTTGTAATATCAATTAGTTTTAGTTTTCGGTAGCTATGTTGTCATTTTTAATTGTATTTTCTGTCTGGTATTTGTTAGTAATCTCATTTTAATCTTTTCAGTTTCATCCCCATGGTGCTTGCTCTCTTTTGGAAACTCTGAGAGCTCTGACTGATCTTGTGCCCTATTGATTTTTTGTTTTTTTGTAGCAAGAAGCTGGAGCTATTTTTTGGCTATTTTTGCCATCAGTTACTGCTCTATGTTTGCTAAGCAGTTGTTGTTTTTTTGTCAAATCTCCCCTCTCCTCTCCTCACCTTTGTTTTGCCGATGATGAAATTGTCTAAGTCCATATATTATATGGAATATGAGCTGATGATCAAGAACTTGTGAGGAACTTGACATCATTACCAGCCGCCCCTACTGTCTTTTTCTATATGCTAACTATTTTTTATATATGCTCATTGTGTTTGTGATGCCTTTATGCTCTAAGTTCTTTATCAAATGATGATTGACATATTTCTGAGACCTCTACCTCTACTACTACTATTACTACCCGTTTTGTGAATTAGTTTGAACTTGATTGATGGCTATTTTCTGAGGCCTCTACCTCTACTACTACTATTACTCCTCTCCTCTCCTGTTCCTGTACTATACCTGTTTTCCTTGACATAAATTTAGGAGAAGATATGGCCGAACTCCTTTAGCCGGATCTACCAAATAATTATATGTATGATCTAGGCTTCCAACCAGCATTGGGGAGGGCAAACCACCCATATCCAAGCATAGTAAGTAACATGTTTTAAAGACACCTCTATAGATATTTTGTTCTGATATATATAATTTTTAAATGTAGATAATTCATCATATACCTTGGTTCAGAGAGATACTCTCAAATTTTAGGGTTGATTTCGTCAATGTTGGTACATTCCCCGTAGATGATCGACTCAAGCAATGTCAAATTGGCTTTTCTATTCTCGCTAGGGCGGGTATCCAATAAGGTATGGTTTTATACATCGATAGGACGAGCAGCGGTCAACCTCATGATATTACTACGTAAAAATATGTTGTGCAAGTATGTTTAAGGGGGCTTCAAAATATTGGGTACAATATTCCTACATACTCCTCTATGAGGACTGCTGCTTTGAATGTGGGCCTCCACCACAATATTGGACTGTTTTCTACAAAGCTTGCTGAGGACAACATTAATGATGTAGTCAGTCTCATAACTTATATCCAGATTAATTGTTATGTCTATATATATATATATATATATATATATATATATATATATATATATATATATATATATATATATATATATATGGTTCTGATAACCATATTTTTTCTAATACTTGTAGATTCACAAAACAACGTAACATACGTAAGTTGTAGCTTTGAAGCCATTTTAAACCAGGACATGTATCACTTGGGTCGTTATAAATAGAAATATGGTGGCCCTGTTCTCACTTCAGAGGGAACCCATGAAAAAATTCTTGTGACTAGGAGTGAATATTCTCGACCAATGTTGATCGTCGTTAGTAGACCTTGTGAATGATCCTGTGAAGCAAGGGAGAGTGCACTAGTAAATACATTGCGCTACATCTGTGACATTTTGGCATATAAAATGAATGATCTGCACTTCTCCGAGTATATGGTACGACGTTAGAAAATTCTAGGAAGTTAAATTACTGTTAGCTGTAATAATGAAGTGATCTAAATTATTATGGTTTGTAATGAACAAATTTAAATTATTATGAGTTTATAACGAATGGGTTTGTAATGAAGTAATTTAAATTATTATGGGTTTGTAATGCATATATTTCTTGTCAATTAGTTATTGATATAATGTCCCTGTGAATTATATTATATTATATATATATATATATATATATATATATATATATATATATATATATGTTCTGGTCATATTTAAATTTTCAAATTTCATTTTTTTATGAAAATGTACTGTAGGGGCAGTTCTAGAGTGAACCGCCCCTACAAATAGGAATTATAGGGGCGGCTGGTGTTGCAACCACCCCTATAAATTATTTTTGTAGAGGCGGCTGGTGTTACCAACAGCCCCTACAAATACGGTTGTAGGGACGGTTGGTGACACAAGTCACCTCTACAAATTGATTTGTAAGAGCGATTTGGAAACCGCCTCTACAAACCCTTGATTTATAGAGACGGTGTGGTAGGGGCGGCTGATAAAATCGCCCCTACAAATGCTTATTTAGTAGTGTATATATGATACATCAATTTGATCGAATCTCTAATTGACTAATTCTAATCTATTTGCATGTCAACGTTACCAGAGGCACAAGTGATGTTAGTTAAAACGGACAAAAAAACGGATAATGCACGGTATTTTCCAATTTGTCATAATGGTTTTAGTTTGGATTAAGCTGGAACTGGAAGATATAAAAATGACGCTGTCAGGTAAACCACGAGTAGATGGGCATGTGCACAATGGGCCTTGACCCAGATCAACACGCTGACAAAGGAGCCCATCAGGCTAACAACAGTATTCGAAATAGTGACCATGGGCCGGCCCGACTCAGTATGGGCTGAATGCACGTAGGCGTTCAGCTCCCGGGCTCACTTCCATGTCTATGTATGATAGCCGTCGCTTCAATCAAATCAAAAGAGGAAATATGAATGGACTCAAAAAAAGAAGACGATAACAAGTGCAAGCTAAAAAAGTAAATTAAAAAGTATTTAGCTAATAGTGTCACGTTAGGGGCGGCATTTTTAAAATAAAAAAAAAGAAGGAAAAAAATCACAATCATACAATTTGATTAAACCGGTAGGTGCTGTCAGGGTTGAAGGCAAGTCTGAATGTCTGATGGTGAAATCTGAATCTCTGATGCCGAAACTCTGAAGATAACTGAAGAAGAGCGAAAAGGCATGCATGGTGAAACACTGGAATGGCTGCATACAATTTTTTACTCTTAACTTGTTTACCTCAGGTTAATTATATTGGGAGGGATATAATACCAAGCCTGTAATGGAAAAGGCAAGACAATTTTGCCAATTACTAGTTTTCTCTTACTCTCTCTAACGTAGAACCCTAGTATCCCCTCTTTTTGGTATCACTTGGTAGATGGTATCATTGCCGATCACTTACCGCCGGTTACCGAGAGTGAAGATGGTTTTTGGAACCGCCAGGCGCCAGTGTTGGGCAGTTGGGCTGTTAGTAGTAGTGGTTTTTCTTTAAAGGCTTACAGGATTCTCCTACCGTACCTCATCTAATTGTCGTAGATAACAGGCTTGCAGACATGCTATGCAGTTTATTAGCTAGCTTGAGCCATGAAATAAATAAATGTTTGGTGAGTTTCTTTTTATATTACAAGTTAGGAGTAGAAGTTTCTTGTTCAAAGCTTAAACGTCGTTGGCACGAAGCCACGAACTCCGGTTGTCTAGCGCTAACGACTCAACCTGCCAACATGAGGGACATGTCGATTTTACAACAATTGCTGCTCGCTAACGACTCAACCTGCCAACATGAGGGACATGTCGATTTTACAACAATTGCTCAACGATATCAGAAAACAAACACATTTCAGGGATGCTAAATACTGTATTCATAGCGTACATTTGTCGACGCAAAAAATTGTTCTTTTTACAACAACAAAAACACATACTCGATCAATTCTTTTTTTCACGAACGGGGTTTACAGCCCGTGTTTCATTAAGACGAAAGAAGTTTTTTAGTATAACCGGTTGTTAGGTCTGCTACATCAAATCGTTTGCGAGTGGCAAGCGATATCATTAGCAAGGCTAACAACCTACAACTACATAGCCCTAATATACTATACGGTGGTCGATGGTGCCACAAAGTCGGTGCAGCAAGGAACGCCCAAACAGAAGCTAAGGGGGTAAAGCCCGCATCGATCCACTGTCCGCCTTCACTATGGATGCGCTGCGCGACAACCGCCGGAGTGGAGACCTCATTCCTGAAGATCCTCGCGTTTCGTCCTTTCTAGACCTCCCAAGAGACAAGGAGCACACCAGCGAATCAAACCCCCGACGCTGCTCCGAACTAAGCAAAAGTATTCGATGCAGCCACCACTCGATCGGGTCCCCTTCCCCCAAGTCCGCCATGAGCTGCTGGAGGCCGACAGGCTGCAAAACCGTGAACCAAATTTCCTTAGTCACCACACAGCCTGACAGGAGGTGGGCTACCGTTTCGGATTCTTGGTTGCAAAGGATGCAGCCGTCATCATCATGCAAGCCGTGGCGCTTCCGCCGATCCGCGGTCCAGAGCCTGTTGTGCATTGCCAGCCAGAAGAAGAGTTTCACCTTCGGAGGCGCTCTGGTATGCCACAGCTCCTTAGCACCCAGCAGTTCAGTCAGTCGACCCCGCGAAGAAAGCACGGTAAGTGGAGGACACCGAACCGAGTACTGCCCGTCCGGTGACCACTTCCAGATGAACCGGTCGGATTGCAAGGGGTCCAAACCATGTTGTGGACCAAGGCCCATGTTCTGAGGTAATCACAAAGCACCTGAGTTGTCGTCGCTCCAGTGATTTCCCTGACCCGCCTCCGATTGAGCAGGGCATCCCTGACCGAGCGACCGCGGCGATCCTCGACGTTGCATTGTAGAGGGCCGGCGCGAAGGAGTGTAGTGGCCCAACGCTAAGCCATCTGTCCTTCCATAAGCTCGCCGTCATGCCGTCGCCCAGCCGAACCGAGCAAGAAGCCTCAAACATTGCCGCAACGACCGGCTCTCGCTTCGCTGGTAGACGAGCCCACCCCTTGTATGGCTCGACGCGGTGCAGCCACTCCCAACGGAGCCGCAGCACAAAACCGAACAGACGAAGATCGATCATGCCGAGCCCACCATTGATGGTAGGAGAACAGACCGTGCGCCAGGCCAGCTTGCAGTTGCCCCCACCCGCCGTCTCTTTCCCGGTCCACAAGAACGCCCTTCTTCTTTTGTCAATCTGGTCGATCGCCCAAGCAGAAAGACATGTCGCGATGGAGACGTGGACGGGTATGGCGGATAAGGTGACCTTTGTGAGCAGCGCGCGTCCCGCGCACGTGAGAAGGCCGGATTTCCAGGTCAGAATTTTCGCTGCAATAGAGTCGACGATAGGTTGTTCTTGAGCTCGACGGAGATTGTAGATGGACAAGGGCACACTGAGGTACTTGCACGGGAATGGTGCAATCCGGCATGGGGAGACCGCCTGGACCTGAGCAATATCCTCTTCAGAGTAGCGAATTGGCGACGCCAGGCACTTGTCAACATTGGTCACCATCCCCGACGCCCCCGCAAAGCACTCAAGAATTGCACGGAGGCAATTCGAACTGATCAATAAGACCAATTAGCACCATAGATAGATCCTAGCTATGAAGTATGAACCCAAAATAAAACGAGCATCCGGAAGCGAAAAACAACTGAAATTGATGTATAAGGAATTAAGGATCATGCCGCATATCAATCCATCGTCGTGGATCGACAATCAATCTGTGATGATACATGAATGAAGAAGGAGTATGATAATCAATAGAAGTTGTTGGATCCCTGGTAGGAGAGTCCAGTGGACCACCAGGCGGTGATGGCGTCGTCGACGACGATGGTCTTCCGCGGCGAGCTGTAGCTGGTCATCCTGACGACGAGGCCCCGGGTGTTGCCGAGCGCGGCGAACACCTGGTACGTGATGCCCCAGTTGCGCGACGCGGGCACGTAGTTGCAGTCCGGCTCGCCGGCCCTCTTGACGGCTAGGTCGCCGAAGTCACCGCTGCCGCCGACGTTCATGACGTAGAGCAAGAGCCAGTAGTAGTTGCCCTGCACGTAGAACCTGACCCCGCCGGAGCGCTGGCACGGCACGCGGCGGAACTGCACGGGGACGATGCCCGCCACCCGCGGCGCGAGGATCAGGAACGACGGCGGCGCCATGTCGAAGTGCTGCCGCGGCGGGTTGCACCACCCGCCGTTGTCGCTGGGGAGATTCCAGTTGGGCGGGCACAGGTTGGTGCCGGTGACCACGACGGACGGCGAACCCGGGTTGCACCACCGGGAGTTCACGCACCGCAGCTCGTAGCACTGCCCGCACCCGCTGCCGCTCGCGAACAGCGGCGTGCTCAGCGCCGCCGTGCGCGTCGAGTAGAGCGACTGGATGTCATTGGCGCCGTAGCCGCACGCGCCGCCTGCATGCGTTCCAATGATGATTTCCATGCAAAGCCGCAAAGGCATAACACATACAAGCATAGTCTAAAATAAACCTGTGGTCTTTGGGTCCTAAACTTCTTTTTTTATTTCTGGGTCTCTATATAAACTTGTTCTAGGCTCCAGCCCTAGTTTAAAATAAATTCGAACCCACTCCACACGCTGACATGGTATGCTATATAACTCAGCGTTAACGTGGACATGACATGTTTGGTTCAATACTTAAACTTATACGGCAGTGTCATATAGGTCCCTAACTTCAATATCTAGGTTCCTAACTTATAAAACTGTAAATCTTATCTTAGTTCTCAAACTTGCTAAACGAGCCACATAAGATACCTAAACTTGTATGGTGTTGCAATCTAGGTCCCTAACTTCCAAGGCTGCAAATACAAGTCCGCAAACGTGATAATTAGACCACACAAGATCAAAATTACTCTTGTTTAGCCCGATTAGCAAGTTTGGGGACCTAGATTAGCAATTTTGGATATAGTGTAACACCCTGTATCTAAAATCTGCTTATATGGCCCAGCTCCGTACGTGAAACGGGTCTGCATATGCATATCATCTCTCTTACACAAAATATTTTGGGTCATGCCATGGGAGGGCGAGTCATGGCACGACACAAAATATTTTGGGTCATGCCGGCACGACATGAACGTGAGGGTCTGTCATGCCTGGGATCTCGGTATGATGGGCTACATGGCCCGACGCGCATTTTTGGCTGGCATGACACGAAAATGGCACGTAAGCACTTCGACAACGCTACAATGTGATTTTTAGCATTTACTATATTACCACTCATCTAATCCTTGAATCAATTATAAAAATCATTAATTAGAACTTTCATGAAAATAGTACACACGAATTTTTTTTTGTATATCACAAGCGGATAAAGAAAACTAAGAGAAATACTTTGAGGGTTGTGCTTGGGCCGGCATGACCTAAAACGTGCCGGCGTGCCACGGGCCGTGCTTGAGCCGAAGAAAGATTTATCGTGCCATATCGGCACGGACAAACGTGTCTCGCGTGCCTATAGGGCACGCGCGCTGAAGCGACATGACGCACGAGGGTGTGTGTCGTGCCGGCACGGCATGGCCCAAGTCCCACCTCTATATATCGTAATTACTACATACAACTAATGGGTCGGGGTGTTACGTACACGGATCTAAATAGCATCGACCCACAAGTTTAGGTCCCTTTTCTGGTTCGTTTAGCAAGTTTGGAAACTTGATATGCAATTTTTTATGCACGGGGGGCCTAGATGACACGACGAAGCACGTTTAGGTACCCAACAGGACTGATGCTACGCCGGTATGTGGAGCAAGTCAAAACTTATTTGAACTAATCCTAGAGTCTGAGACAAATTTAAAGATCCAGAAATTCTAAGAGAAAAAACAGAAATTTAACACCTGGATTTAGGACTTAAAAAAGATTATATATAAATTTAGGGGCCGCCGATATATTTTGCTCTATAGTACATGCATACTCCAAGTAGTAGGCGGCAACGTACCGAAGTCTGCGCCGAGGCCGGAGTCGTCGCCGTAGAACGTGGCGCTGCCTTCTTGCCAGTCCGACGTCGTGAAGGGCGCGGCGGCCTGGTCATAGCCGCTGCCGCTCGCGAGGTGTGCCGCCATGATCACGGCCGCGACGACGGCGATCACCGGAGCTCTCGACGCCATGGTATATATATATATACGCACCGTAATGTAATGTATGTGTATGTATGAATTGAATAGAACAGAGCTAGCTAGCAAGCTCGCCGCCGTACGTACGTCCGGCCGGCCGACGACGACCCTTGTTGGTCGACCGATGGAGATGGATATGACGACTTGTGCTCTGCTGGCCAGACGACGAGCGGGTTGACGTCGTTTATAAAGCAGCAGCAGTTAGCCGCGATTGCCCGGCCGGCGGACCGGCCGCTACGACGTGTTGGGCAGCACGTTGAGATGAGATCGAGGGGAGGGAACGAGGGATGATGATGTACCTGTACAGCTGCACTGCACAGCTCGTCTTCGCCTCCGAGAGTTCGTTGTTGGCCGCACGATTCGTATTTCCAACTGGTCAAACTCCATGGCCGCGCGAGCTTCAATTCTCTTTCTTTGCTCTGCTCGCCGATCGAGGAATGCTTATGCTTCCCATTACAGCACAACATGCTAGGCACGCCGCACTGTGTGTGAAACATCCGGTAGGTAGGACGGCGACGGTTATCCTATTCCGATGGCAAGATTGGCCCTGTTCATTTTTAAGGGACGCAGCCCAAATCGACTGAGCAACGTGGGCCTGAAACATCCGGTCCATAGCGACGTGGTGGTAATAATGGTATGTCTCAAAATAATTTTCTGCATACAGTTTACAATGTACATTTTAGTCTTTTGTTTTTCAGGTTTATGCATGAGTTACACAGCCAATCCCTATTAGTCCAGCCTCTGGCTATTAAAGAGCAAGCTCACAGTGTTCCCAAAAAAAAAAAAAGAGCAAGCTCACAAACATTAAAAAGAAATCAAATTTAACAGCAACTTAGCACTAAGCAAAATAACCATCCATACTTGGCAAAGACCTCGATTGTCGTTGTCTTCACCATACGAAGCCTATTTCAGTTTTGGGCTATCTTTCTCTTTCTAAAGGCTGGACGAGAAGCACGTCCGATAAGTAGCCCAAAAATAGCCAACAAATAATATTTTTTTAATCGTCAAAGCCCCCTTCATTTTTTTTTTGAATTACAAGGAGTCACGGATGCAGGAGTACACAAACACAAATGTGCACCTCTATGAACACACACGCAAACCCTATAATATCTCTATGAGCACCTTCAAATATACAACTACTACCGGAATCCTCAAATTTGCCGAGTGTTTTTATGTTTGCCGAGTGCTGCGCTAAAAATACTCGGTAAAAAAAACACTCGACAAAACAGGGGGTTTGCCGAGTGCAAAAAAAAATACTCGGCAAAGAGAGGGTTTGCTGAGTGTCAAAAAAAAAACACTCGGCAAAGAAATAAAATCTTTTTTCTGGAAAAGAAGGAGAAGAAAAAAAATGAAAAAAAACTTTGTCGAGTGCTCAGATCTAGAACACTCGGCAAAGATTAATTTTTTTTTCTAGAAATAAAGGAGAAGAAAAAAAATAAAAAAAACTTTGCCGAGTACTCAGATCTAGAACACTCGGCAAAAAAATTAAATTTTTTCTGGAAATAAAACCCCGCTGCACACCACCCCCCCCCCCCCCCCCCCCCCCCCGCACACCGCGTGCCCCTCCCTCCCTCCCCCCGCACACGAGCACCAGCTCCCTCTCCCTACCCTCCCTGTCGGCGGCCGACCCTCGCCGACGCACCTCCTCCCTCCCCTCGCCTCGCCTCGCCGGCGCCCCCTCCCTCTCCTCATCGAGAGCCCCTCTCACTCCTCTCCCTCCAGTAGCGGCCGTCTCCCTCTCCCTCTCCCTCTCATCTCTCTCTCTCTCACACCTCTCTCTCTCGGGATGGAGACGGCAGCCGGCGAGCGGGGTAGAGGTCTGCTCCGGCGACGCGTCTCCTGATGGCGGAGGTCTACTCCGGCGGGGCTCTGACGGTGGATCTGGCGCGCCCCAGCGAGGAGCAGCCCAGATCCGGCAGGCGCGAGCGAGGTGACGGCGCTCCTCCACCGGCGTCGGGCCGGCGATGCGGCGCTCCTCCTCCACCTCAGCTCTACGTCATCTCCGGTGCGCCCTCTCTCCTCTCTCCCTCCGGCCTGGCAGCGTGGATCCGGCGAGCTCCACCACCTCTCGCTCCAGATCCGGCGGGCAGGTGGCGGATCCAACGAGCTCCGCCACCTTGAGCTCCAGATCTAGCGCACCCCAGGCGGCGGAGGGGACAACGGCGTGGATGGTGGCGGCGGCGGCGGTGCTGGTGGTGCGGGCATGGTGTCGGCGTGCCTTTTTTTATTTTTTTTGAAAAAAAGTTTGCCGAGTATTTTTTGGGCACTCGGCAACGTCTTTGCCGAGTGCACGACAAAAAACACTCGGCAAACTAGCGTTTGTCGTTAAAGGGTTTACTGAGTGTTGTTTGCCGAGTATAACACTCGACAAACCCTTTGCTCCTGTATCCGGTAGTGAACTGAGCCAATTAACCACGAAGTTGACAAAATTACCATATATGCCTCGCTATCGACGAGCATATCACCTACCAATGAAAGAATAGTGTCTTAAATTTTGGATCTAGAATAATTTTAGAAAAAAATGTGAGAAGTTAAGGACTTAAACTTTGGGTGGATAGGTGTGACGGAACCGACCAATTATACGAAATTAAGTAAGAAAATCATCCACCAGAGCAGACGATTGAGCAAACTTAAGCCCGTATAACCCGGTAGTCCGTGAAATCACGAAGGATTTCAAACCAACTTGTGTCCCAGCCATGATCGTAATGAGTTTAGCGGTCACCATCACATATTACATAAAAGTTCGCGATCTCAGATACATCAGAGTTTAAACATAGTTATTACAAACCAGTTCGAATAAAAGTAGCGGAAGTCATTTGTTCAAACCACACACACACTCACGCGGAGTTTAAATATAGTGCCAGCGAATGATCATCTCCAACAAAAGCATCAGGTGAGACGTAAGGAATGACCATGCCCATGGTCCTAAGCATCACCCATCGCAGGATAAAGGCAGTTGATACAGTAGCCGTAATACATCTGCCCATCTGCAACAAGTGGGAATAAAACCCTGAGTACGAGAAGGTACTCAGCTAGACTTACCCGACATAACCAAAAATAAATGACACCAAGGATTATGAAGGGCTTTATAGTAGGGTAGCTGACTCGTTTGCAAAAAGAAGCATTTTTAGCATTTCAAGAACCTTTCTAAAAGCATTATTGCCAAGTTAATTATTATTAACCTGTCAACTAGATTCGCACCTATACTAGAGTAAACATGTGATTAAGCAGATAACGATAACCCATGATCATCAAACAACTTCCTTACTGTCATATTCATTATAACTGTCCAAGTGTTCTATAACATTTACTACGATGAAGTAACTCAAGTCAAGTGCTCACTATCCAGGAGCGATGGCGATTCGAATCGATTCCTAACCAGCTGGTGATTTATTCCTTACACAAACCTCACTCACCCGCTAAAGTGAGATATTGATCACCGAGTCAACTTTCCAGGAATCTCGAGTTTGCCAGGAACCACATGTACCCGGGGGCCGACCGACTGCACTTTGGTCTTATCATCCCGCCCCCTTGTCCTACCACACCTGCTCCGGTACAGTGCGTTACGGGCAATCTACTCGGCCCGAAAAATCTCCCAGCTTCGCGGTCGGAAGGTACTTTATCCGGCCAGCTAAATGTAAGGCATGCGTTCAACATGACTCGAGGCCCAACAATGGTCGGTCCTTAATCGACACAAACGGAAACACTACAGTCCAAAACTCTGCAAGTCTCCGTCTGGTCTCAACTTCATTTAACACTTAGTTATACCACGACTTCATAGTCATCCAAGCAGATCCAGGTAACCACCTATAGCTCGCAGGTGACAGGAAATCACCTGACTTCTACCGGTCTAAGCCAGCTAAGCATTGACTCGACTACGGATACCAGGGTAACAAGGATATAGTATAACAAAGGTAAGCAAGGTATAATGCAGCAACGGTTGCAAACAACTCCTGAACGTAATGCATCAATTAAGTAAAGCATTTAATTAAATAATTGCAAACCGGGAGAAAATGCTCCGGGGCTTGCCGCTCTCGAAGGAGCTCGGACGGTGATCGGGGCACTCCGGAAGTTCCTCATCGTCCTCCTCGTCGGCTTCTGGCACTTCCTGCTGCTGCACCTCGAACTGCTCCTCGGGCTCCTCGGGTATGACGATTGGGTTCTCGGTTTGCGATCCTGTATGATGCAATGCGCGTAAGTGATTATGCAAACGGTGCATCGAAGGAGATGAATGCAATGGATATGTTTAAATGCAAGGTAGTCAACATCATCCAAGAAACTATACTACAAGCACATGTCATCTACTGCATTCTCTTCTACTACTAATATGTTAAATCAACATATCTTATGAAATGCTTCAAAGATACACCAAAGCTTTACTAATTTCTTAATCACACTTAAAGCAACACTTGCTTAAACCCTAATTAATAATAGGTTTGAATAGCAACATATATTTCTGATGCTCCTAAAAATCTGAGAAAATTACAGTAGCCTAATACTATCCTAAACAAACTACCATAAAAATTTTATGGCATTTGGATAAGTAAACTATCCTACACAAAAATGACAAGCTATAGCATAAAAATGAGCATGAAATTACTTTGTACTATGAAAAGTGTCAAACAACAGAATTAGTATTTTTCCTAGGTTCTTAATAGCATATAATGACTGTACAAAAATTATCACATGCATGTTTTATACAAAGTTTGCTCTCTAGCAAAAATAACAAAAATCAGCCATTAAAGGCACTTGAACTACACCTCCAAAGTTTTCCACAGCACATGCATGAGACATATTTTTCCTAGGAAGTACATGACTTAAGAAGATTAACAAACTTGAAATCATATTTTTCTGCAGACTATAGATTTTTCTACATATTTTTCAAGTTATCAGCAATATCCATGATTAAATAAAATCCTACAGCAAATTATCCCAAAAATGACATGCAAAAATTTTCCCAAGTAGATCTGATGATAAGGAACCTAGCAAAATTTGTTTCAACAAATTTGGAGCAAGCTTGATCATCCAAACATTTTTCAAACCATTTCAGATTTCAAATAATAAAGAATAAATGAAAAATCAATTCACTTCAACGTTACTGGGCCGGCCCGAAGGGAACAGCTGGCCCACGGCCATCACCGGCCTGCGTGGCCCGAGCGCGAGGGAGGGGAGACGGCCCAACAGGGCGTCAGCCCATGGCCTGGCTCGGCCTGGCCAACTGAGGCAGAGCGCCTCGCCGGCGTTTGCACAGGCGCGGCGGCGCGGCGTACTTGCGGGCGGGCGCTTCCTGGCCACGGCAAACCACGGAAAGGCGCGCACAAAGGTCGTGGGGGCAGAGCGGTGCTGATGCGCGAGATAAGGAAGACCGAGGTGGAGCGGTTCACCGGCGCGGGCACGAGCTCCGACGAGCTTGGCCATGGCCGAGCGGGGAAGAAAACGGTCACCACGGCCTCTCACCTCGCCTACGGCAGCCACACACGGGCGCAACTGAAAGGGCTTGACGAGGCTGAGCTGCTGGCGCGAGGAATCGGAGAATGAGGCGAAGGAGGGGGAGCAATTCACCGGCGGAACGACCGCGGCGCTCGGTGGCGGAGCTCACTGCGCGCGGAAGGAGCTGCTGCGGCTGGCTGAGTGCGGAATGCTGCGCTCGGACAGCGGGAATGCGGAGCTGTGGTGGCATGATATCGGCGCGGCGCGCGTGCTTGCGGGGGCCACGGGACGCCACCCGGCCGGCGTCACCGGCATGCGCTCGCGACGCGGCGCGGCGTGCCTGACGCGGTCGGGCGCGGCGCACGGGAGGAGAAGGCAGCGCGCGGTGGACTGGGCCACGGCGAGCCAGCTGGGCCGAGGCAGAGGCGGGTGAGCGGGCGGCGGGCGCGGAGGCAGGCCGGGCCGCCTGTGCGGCTGGGCCGAAAGCGAGGCGGCGGCCCACTAATGAGGAAAAATCCTTTTTCCAATTATATTTTCAAGAAATTTTTAAATGCCCTCTTTCAAATATTATTTTGAACAAGAAAATGACCTCTTTTGAAAATGTACCAAAAATGAAAGTTGTTTAGAATTTAATTCTCTACAACTTTGCTTTTATGACCAAAGCCAAATTCTTTCTAGATTTTGAATTGTAACATCAAAGTCCACGTTTATCTCAAAACCCTAATTTTTGGAAATTTATCTTTGAAGCCAAATTTTGAATTAAATTGGAATACAAACATTGCTCCAAAAATTGAACTAAACATTGCTAGATGATTTACAATAATAGCTAAACATGTTTTACTAATCTAGCAAGAATTTCGGGCAAACACAATTCTAAACAAGTATATGCAACATTCATGTTTCACGAGCATGTTTCATATGTTTCGAAACAGTGTTTCAGTTGTTATTTGCATGATTAGGCATGCATGATTAATTATGCTTTATGATGCATGCTATGCATGATTTGCAGTGCCTAAATGTAGGCTTAACACCGGGGTGTTACAATAGGTTTCACCACAAGAAAACTAACTAGCTGAGCTACACTCAGTTCACATAAACCTACTCATTCTGACCGAACAAAATACCCTAAGGAAAGCGTTTGGAACTTTAGATGTATATATTGGAGGTGTTGAAACTGAATTGTATACAAAACTGCATCATCCTTGTTTTTGGAAATGGCTTACAATACCCAATCTATTGTTTGGATGTATTGACCCATCTTCTTCTCTTCCTCGCCACCGTACCCATGACCAGCGGCGGATCCACAGGGGGGCTGGGGGGGGGCTCCAGCCCCCCCTAATTTCTTGATTTCAAGCCTAATCACTATAGCAAAAGCTTGATTTCACCCTTAAATCTTCATGCAAATCAATATCTCCATTGTTTTAGCCCCCCCTTATCCCGCATCGTGCATCCGCCACTGCCCATGACCCGATGTCTCACATCACCGGAGATGGGGAAGGAGTACGTCTGTAGGAGGTAGGGAAAAAGGAGCATTGAGAGAGGCACTAGGGATCAAGGACGTGGAGAGGGTCAGGGCAGCAATAGTGGATAGCGTTGGGCTGGGGCAGCGTAGAGCTATAGAGAGGGTGGAGCGGCGACGGAGGCATCAAGGTTGGAGGTGCATGTCCCGAGAGAGTGGTCATGATTCTCCGACCAGGGGGGATTTCACGAGGCCACTTCTACTTTTAGTTCAGTATAGGGAATGGGGGTTGTAATTCTAAATCTCAACTCTACAGACATCCCAACAATAGAATTGGGGAAACCTGATTCCAATTTTCAATTCTAAGCTCCAATATCCATATCCAAGCGGGGTATAAATTATTTCACATTCTCCTACACAAACATGAAACGGAACACATGGTATCTACTTGTTGTCAAGGTCAAATAAATCAAATGTATATTTATATGTACGTCTTATCTCTCTTCGTGTTCATGTAGTAAATAGCTAGAGACCTAGGACAGTATATCTTTTTTTTCAAAGAAAAAACAAATATTCCTACAACTTCAATTTTTATAGCTTAGATTAGGGTTACTTGAGCTAAGTTGGTTAAGTTTTTTGTCGTGATGGAAAGCTATATATCGGGGTTCAAGTCCTCGATTTGAGCACGTCGACAACAAGGTGTATATGACTACTTTATCAATCTCGAGATTTGTCGGTTCAATCTTTCAGAGGTAATCATAGAGGTAGAGTATACGTACGTATGCTTATAAGGATGAATGAGCATGCATATATGAGTGTTTGTGTCTATATTGTGATTAACAAAGATTAGCATTAATTATCTATTATATATCGTAGAAATAAAAACCATGATCAGAAAGCAGCTAGGGCAAGCAATGCTCCGCAAATAAAGGACCCATATTTTTGTTTCGCACGCCATGTCTTTTTTTCCCGAAAGATGTGTCTCAACTCTCACGTTGTGTCAAACACATTAGATTTACCGGTTCAACTCAATTCTTTAATTTAGATATGCTCATAGGGATAGTGCGTGTGCGTATGTTCATAGGGACGAGTGAATGCTGGTGTATATGAGGTCTCGCAAAAAAAAAAGGATACCAGAGCTAAATTATTTGCCTTAACCGTGCAACATGCCATAGCTCCTTTTCATTTTGATGATGTGGGACTGGGACCATAACATGGAATCTGGCTACAAACAATAAAACTTTCCATCCAAAAAAAGTTCCTTGCTGACTTTTCTTTATAGTTGTTGTTTCAGCTAACTTAATAAGCAACATTATTTGTTTATTTTATTATATTTATATAAACGTTCCTTTCATGTATGTGGTTTGGTTGATGGTGGTGGTTATCCCAGTCTAGGATCAAACGTACGTGGCTGGTTTAAGGCCTTTCGTGTCCCTATCTAACATAGATTACGTCATTAATTGAATTGCTCCCACAATTTTGAGGAGCCTAATTTTGCCACGTCCCCTTTTTTTGTGATCTAAGGTAATATAAACAAGATGTTTTTGTCAACTACATGGAATTTTTATTTTTTTCATTGGCCGTCAATAATATATATATATATATATATATATATATATATATATATATATATATATATATATATATATATATATATATATATATATATATATATATATATATAACGGGTCAAGTTTTTTTAACCCGTTAGCTGCAGTAACAGACCAGCCAGCCTCTCGTGTGTGCCTAGGAGGAGGGAGTAACTACTCCCAGGGAGTAGGAAATTTTTTTCATATATATATATATATATATATATATATATATATATATATATATATATATATATATATATATATATATATATATATATATAGCCGGCTACAAAATAAGTTATTCTGTAGCCACCTCCATTTACTATAATTTTATATACTAATTTACCATAATGTCAATACATATTTACGATAGTTGGGTTACTATAACACATGGGGATATTTACCATAACGTTATATTAAACCACTTAGTAAGGAGTTACTATAATCTCGTAAATTAACATAGTAATTATCATAACTCAAAGTGGCTACAGAATAAGTTATTCTGTAGCCAGCTACAGGATAGTAGTTCTCTCTCTCTCTCTCTCTCTCTATATATATATATATATATATATATATATTCCTATTGCAATCCTATGGTCCAAAACCAATCGGAACCTATTCATCTTCTTCCCCCTTCTCCTTTTCCCCAAATATATATGTCTCGATCTCGTAGCAGCGTCGTGATACAATCCCTTGTCTTGGCTGAAGTGGCAGATCAAGGATTAGGACTTAGGAGTACGGGGCTCATTTGTTTGTTAAATTTGAGGGTTTGATGCCTCCATGGTAAACTATCAATTTTCCTTTTGCTTGGAAAAAGCTAAAGCTATACTGCCTCCGTTTGGAAAGAAAAATGCAATTCCAGGACGATTGATGGATAAAGATAATTGAGAAAACATGCAACTATCGATCCATCGTCATTCGCTAGATTACAATGCTATGAGCATATTTCATATTGTTGCCTCGTTGAAATATGAATGGAGGATTGTAGAGCAAAGCATATGACTGCATGGAGTCACCGAGTCAGTACATCGCAGCAGTGGCTGATGTCTTTGTGATGTGCACCTCCTAGTTTCAACATTTGGAAGCCAATTAACTCATTATTTGTTATGCAAAACAGTACTTATACATGTTGTATGCTGAAATTGGGACTGTCTCTGATAATCTAGAGCGTCTGGGGAGGGGGCATTCCGAAAATGGCTCTTATAAGCCTGCATCCCCAACATGGGAATATACATATAAGAGAGTTTTTGGGTTCTTGAGAGCTTGGGTTAGGGAAAGGTTTTGATCTACCTCCACCACTAAAAGAGAGAGATCTGAGGAGGATTTGGAGCCTCCCAAAAGTAGATCTAGGAAAGCTTTAGAGCCCATTCAAAACTTAGTATGATGAGTATTTACTATAGAAAAAAAATTCAATCCTTCAGATAGCATCCTAGCCGTCCTTGGCGCCAATGCAGCACAGATTGGTGGTCAATCCATCCTCGCTTGGTCGAGTTCATGGAGAACGCGCTGGAGCGGCGACTAGAGATGGGGAGCCGACCCCCTCTTCGCACTGGTGGCGTGGGAACTGTGGAAAGAGCGAAATGCAAGATGTTTCCACCAAACCGCCTCCACAGTCCCCCAGGTGTTGGCGATCATTAAGAACGTTGACAACCAATGGATTGATGCCGGGGCGTCCAAATTAGGTTGCTTAGTACGTGAGTAGTCGCCAAATGAACACCTAGCTAGGGAGGCTTTGCTGGAATGTAATCTTCTTGTCCTCCTTAGCGCGCATTAAAATGGCGCGTCCTGTAAAAACTTCCTTCTACTTCATACAAAGATGCGCAAACCCGTTACGTATTCGAGAAAAAAAATCCTTCAGATAGCATAACAACTTCGTTGCGTTTCATTGCGTATTCATCGAAAAACCTGGGCGGCTGGCCGGGGTCGCTGGCGGTGAGTCCGCCCCAGGAGCCTCCCGACACTTGTTGACTCCCGCCTCTTATATTTGCTTCATCTCATAATGGACTCCCCTCATCGCTGCCTGTGGTTTTTCCCCTTAGGGGTTTTCACGTAAATCTTGGTGCCCTCTCTTGATTCAGTAGTTCTCTTGTCATATGCGTTGATTAAGTTATCATCTTGCTTGCTATTGTTCTATATGTGAAGTGGTTGCTCATCTAGATGAGCTTGGGTTCTTTGATATATTGAGTATAAGATGTTGGGGCTGATGTATTAGTGAGCTAATTGATGCTAATATATTATTGCTAGAAGATGAGCCAGCTTATGGTTTGATGGATTCAAGTTTAGGTGCTCTTTTGAATCATGCACACAAGATGTTCAGTGATATGCTTGTGAGAAATTAATTTTACTAATTTTGATTATTTCACTGCCGGTCTGTTATCACAGCCTTCGACATGGACCAGCAGTATAGGTGGTCTGTACGCTCCAAACGAACCGCGCGCGATGCTGACATCGCAGGGACTCTTCCACATGCGTCCTGATTGACCTGCTGGTGGCTGCCTCCTCAGAGAAAGCATATGAGCTTGTGTGGGTCACTCCGGACTCAGCGGCGTTGGCTGCGGCATTCTTTGATCAACACTCCAATTAATTAACCAATGACATGAACAATCCAATGCGCCAGATCGAAAGCAAAGCCGGCCTCGGGTCGTTCTATCGCTGCTCAGGTCCGTGTAGTATGTAGCATCATATCATGCATCCATCACAATTCACACACGGGCAACATATGTATATATATATATCTATATATTTAATCAGTTTTGTTTGCCATCACTTGGCACCTAGCTAGGAACTGAAGCATGTTGGCGGCCTACACACCATACCATATTTATGAGACATAGTATCATGGTACAGAACAAAAAAACACAGATATATAAGTAAATATAATTTCTTGGATCCAATCTGCATACATATTATATATATTGCCACGGCAGCATCAGAGGGTGCACCATATATGTGAACAACACTTTCAATTCATTATCAACGGGAGGTATATGGTGCTTGTGGAGCCGTTGTGGTTGTATAGCTAGTGGTTTAGATCTTTGTTGTTGAGAGGTGCAACGGTTTAGAGTTGTGAAGCGGTGGGAGTTTGAGGATCCGGCCGGCCGGGGCTTCCATCGCTAGCTAGATGCTTGGTTCTGTAGGTACGTGCGTTGAAGGTGACGCAAGCACACAATTTAGCCACATGCGAAACCCTATTGGGCATTGGCTTGGCAGGCAGGGAGGTCATTTCATCCGTAGCCATCATCGTACAGCCGTGTAGGGCCGTTGATGCTCCCAGCTCCAACTAACTTTATTGTGGTCCATCCATCCATCCGAATGGGACCGATCCACCGAGATAATGATATAATAACATGCAAGTATAAGCGGAGATTATAAGCGCACGTGGAATTATTCACGTTCATTCCATGGATAGCTCAAAAGTCACTCATCCCACTCTCCCAAAAAGAATGCAACTTTGAATTGGTATCAGTTAAACTGGATTATGTTTGACCAAATTTTAGGTGAATAGTATTTACATTTATGGTTCCATAATTAATTTATTATGAAAATATATTTTGTAGTTAATAATTTAATGGTATTTATTTGATATCATAAATATTAATACTTCTTATCAGTAGTTGGTTAAACTTATAAATCTTAAAACATGATACTGTGCTAGAATTGCATTCTTTCTTGGACAGGGTGAGTATATAACATGTGATTGCTGAGTGACTATATCTAGGAATAATTATGGGATGTGGACCAGCACATTGGTTCTCCCTGGTGAATCGTCACACCAGCTAATTTGCTAAGACATGGCTACTTTGATTTGCACTGGTGTAGGATCGAGATGGTGGACTAGAGGAAGGATGAATAGTCTTTTCTAAACTTAATCACGCCGGCTAACTGAAACAAATGCGAAATTTCGGTCTAGCCAAGACTACACCCCTCTATCTAAGTTCTCAAGCACCTTATAAAAGATCCTAGTTAAACAAAAAGGTACCGGGCTAACTAGAGCTAACCTAACAATTCTAGCTTGCAAGGTCACACAAACCTATACAACTAGTACTAAAAGCAACCGGGGGAGCTCCTACACACCTAGTGATGCAAAACGCACAAAGCTCCTAAGCTCACTAGCAATGCTCAATAACAAGGCTACACAAGCTAAATTAGAGAGCGCAAATTATTTAGCTACATAAACTAAGCAATGCAACTAACAAGGCTACTCAAGCCAAATTAGTTGCACAAGGGAGCTACTTCTATGCTACACAGGCAAGAAGGTAACTAGCAAGCTACACAAGCTAACTAATTTCAAGGGCAACTACACAAGCACAATGTATATCAAAGTAATTATAAGCTCGTGTAAAGGGATTGCAAACCAACGGAAAGACAAGGATGACACGATAATTTTATCCTAAGGTTCACGTGCTTGCCAACATGCTAGTTCTCGTTATGTGGAGGTGACCACCAGCCAAGCCCTAGGTGTGGAGGTGACCACCAGCCAAGCCCCCAAAACACTCACTCTCTGGAAATTTAGGGCGGTGCACCACCGTCACCATGACAGTAACCATGGCGGTGAACAACCCTGCTCCCTCGCTCTCTACCGAAAAGAGGCGGTGGAACCGGGCTGCACGTGGCGGTGCACCGCCCTCACCGTGGCGGTTGCACCACCACTTTCGGTAACCACCCTGACTCCTGTTGTGCTCGGCCAAGTCTAGGTGGGCACCGCCCTAGGGGTGGCGGTGCCACCGGACAAGGCACAGCGGTGCCAGCCTCCAACATGCTGCTCTTGGCCTCGGTCTGGTGGACACCACCCTAGGGGTGGCGGTGCCACCAAACAAGTAGTGGTGCTGCCCCGCCCAGGGCACCAGCCAACTCCTCCCTCTCAGTCTCCAGGTGGGCACCGCCCTAGGGGTGGCGGTGCCACCCAAGCAGTATTTCGAGCCTGGTTTTGCCTCCTCTTCTTTGCCTTTTCTAACAGCATTGCAAATGTGCTAACACCATCAAGTGAACACCACCTTGTGCACCTGTGTTAGCTTTTCACAAAATATTTCCTAGATGATTAGCACTCTTTTCACAACGCCACTCGATCCTAACACGTATGCAATGTTAGATCACTCAAGTGGCACTAGATGACCGATATTCAAACAAGTTTACTCCTCTTAATAGTACGACCATCTATCATAAACCCAATCATGTACTTCTCTACACAACCTTTGACCGGTGAAATGAAATGCCCTATAAATATACCTTTGTCTTGCGCATTCTGTCAGTGTTTCAGACCGGCGGGCCCTCAACCAACTAGTAAATTTGTACTGCGTGTTCCCAATCCCAGATGGTGATGCAAGGAGACACAAGGTTTATACTGGTTTGGGCAATGGGTTCCCTACGTCCAGTCTGAGAGTTCGATCTTGTATTCCTTGCACCGAAATGCTCGTAGTAGGGGGTTACAAGCAAGGCGAGAGAGGGAGCTTGTCCCAGGTCTCCGTGTGGAGCGGCGTGGATTGCTTGAGATGTTGATCTCAAGCAGCGGGGAAGCTCGTGTGTTCGTCCGTGCGTTTATGCATGAGTTCGTCGTGTGGGCGTATGCCTAATCGTAAGTGTCCGATCCTAGAAACGGCCCTGGTCTCTCCCTTTTATAGTTGAAGGGGAGACAAGGGTGATACATGCGCTATCTACACGGCGTCGTGCGGACGGAGGCGGCATGTCCGAGCCCTGTAGCCTGTTACTGTGGCGGCGTGGGCGACAGAGTGGTCTCGTCCTTGAAGTACTAGGGCGACGCGCCGGTCACATCCGATCCTGTGCGTCGTGGGAGCTCTAGTGTTATCTCGAAGCGGGCGTGGCGGTCGACGTGCTGGTCACTGTGTGCTAACTGCGTGAGAAGCCGAGGCTCAGTTGGTGCCGAGGCCGAGCCATCGTGGGGGGGCTCGGCAGACGTGAATCCTGGGGTTGCCGAGACCCTGAAGTAGATTGCCGAGGCTTGGAGGGAGTAGTTGGTCTCATACGCTGATTCTGAGGTTATGGTGACCCGGACTTGACTCCCCATGCCGTGTTGTCTCTGGGGCGGGGGTTAGGTGGCACAGTGTAGTGCAGGTGCTGATCGTGGGCACAACACCAGAGCACAGTGGCCGGTAATCCCCGCCGCGCCCTGTCCAGGTCGGTATGGCGTTGATGTGACTTCTTGTCTCATCGGCCACTCTACAGTGTCGAGCCGTCGTTCGGCTGATATCGCGGGAGTAGTTGGCGCATTAATGGGACGCGACACGCTGTCGGGGAGACTGGTCGAGGCGGGAGCAATGGGTTGTTGCCGAGCCGGCCTCGAGCGATACGGAGAATCGCTGTCTCGTTCGAGGCTTTACGTGCGGGACCTCGGGCGAGACGGAGAATTGGTTCCTCATCGAGGCCTCCCGTGCGAGGCCTCGCGCGAGGCGGAGATTTGGTAGGCCGTCGAGGCCTCCCGTGCGAGGCCTCGTGCGAGGCGGAGAGCCGGTGGGCTCGAACAATGCCGGAGGTCAACCGATGGTTTACCTTTTGGCTTTGTCTTTGATAGGGCTTAAGTGTTTCTTTCGGTAAACGTTCGGGGTACCCCGTTTCATGGTACCCGACATATTCCATTCCATCTCCTCTAATGTTGATGCAACATATGCACCAACCAATCATAAATGATATGATCCACTTTATATCATCACATGACCGTATTGGTTCATCGATCTTGACTTCACTTGCTCTTCTTCGTTGCTTCGGTCCATCAGTGCCAAGTCATCACTCAACTTGTCCTTCACACTTGCAACCGGTTCATCAAGCCAAGTCTTGTCTTGATCTTCAACACCTTAGTCACATGACTCAATGTCATGTCTCATATGCAATGAGCTCCTTCATCACAAGTGTGAGCTTTGCAACATCTCCGAACCATTTTCACCTTCATGGCATATGTTGCTCACACACATGTACCTATGGACTAATTACATGTGAGTCTCACATTAAATACAATTAGTCCACCTAGATTGTCACTCAATTATCAAAACCAAACAAGGACCTTTCATCTGGATTGGAGCACTTTAATAATTTAGGGATCCTGACTGCGCGTCGACCTCGGCATCGCCCTTCCTTCCAACACGGTTGCCTCGACGCTTTTCCATCGCCCCCATGGTACCATGGCGCATCGTTGCACCCATGGCCTCTGTGCGGTGCGTGGCCGCCTCAACTGCTACGTTGACCAAGGCTCTAGCATGACATCCTTGACCATGGCTCCTCAACCCTCACGCTTGGCTACCTCGACATCGGCACAAAGGGCTACTGCCTTGCATCAGGACTCATCGGCTTCTTCTCCCAGCCACAGCATACGCGACGCATCGACTGTTTTGACTGTGAGAGGATGTTAGATTGTCAGCTTCTTCTCTAGTTTCACCGTTCTCAGCGCTCTCGCTGTAACCACGGGGGATGTTAGAGTAAATAAGAATAGTACCACATTGTTTATCCACGCGATGTGTTAGTCCTATATACTCTATATAATCAGTCCACGAGGCTCAATGCAATATATAGAATATATTCCACACCATTCTATTTTTTCCACAGTCACGGACACACATTGCACAATAAAAATGTTAGTAGTAATAACTGGCTTCTCATTTTGGTCATACACAAATGTATTACTGATGCATGCTAGCTTTTTTTTGTGAGGGGAACTGATGCATGCTAGCTGATGCCGACAGTCACGAAATTTGGCCACACCGGCCCGGCCGCCTCGCCCGTGCCCACTTTATTAATTCCAATGTTCTGCACAGAAAATTGAATGAGGGCTGTTGGATGCTAGCTTATAGCTGTTTCACGAAATATATATAATTTCTTTCGATGCAGGCATGACCAATAATTATATATACCGGCTCTGTTCGTTTCGCTAAAATTTAGTTTAAGCTGAAATACTATGAGAGAAAAACAATGTTTGTTCGCTAAAAAGTATTGCTGAAGTAGTGGAGCAGAGCAAGGTCACTTTCTCTCTTTCAAATTGAAGTCGTCTTTGCTTTTGCAGATATATAATTTTTACTATGTACCTAGCTAGACATAATGTATATCTAGATATATATAAAAACTATATATTTAGAAAAGCCAAATAAAATGACTTACAACTTAAATATATGGAGTATATCCCTCCTTACATGCACCAAATTTACAGTATTTTCCTTCAAAAATGGTACAGACAGCCCAAATGCCACGTGCAAAACGCTTTCACCCCTATTAACATACTCCCTCCATCCCAATAAAAGGATCATTTTAGAGCTAGACACATATACCAAGGAGGATGAAGAAAGACCCTTATACCCCTATATGTTGTGTCTCCTCCCTCCTCATGTTTCCTATCCATCCCCATCTAGATCCGGCGCGTGGGCATTGCTTGCCGTCGTTGGGACCGTGCCCTCTCTCACGGCGCCCTCGCCTGGTGTGGGGCCCTCTCCAACGCCGGTGGCCTTGCCCGCCCTCAGCGGAGGACTCTCCTAGTGCGGTGACTTCGTCACAAATGAAGACTGGGAAGAGGAGGTGCTTGCAAGCATGTCGAGATGGAGAGAGTAGGAGATGCCTGGCGGTTGGCATGGAGCCCTTGACCATCCTCGCCCTCGCCGGACCTCGGTGACGCGGCTGCGACCGGACGGTCAGTGCTTGTGCCTCCTCCTCGACCGGAGGTGCCCGCGAGCGGCGGCGGTGGATCTTGACGGGGATGGGGAAGAAGGGAAGGGACGGGGCCTGCTCATGATGCGCCGTCGGATTTCCCTCGACGTCGGGCTGCTCCACCTCCGCGCCGGTTGATCCGCCTGGGAGACGGTCGCTCTGCCTCGACTGCTCTGCTCCAGTCCGCGCCGACGCCGGCCTGCTCCACCTCGATGCCGTTGGCCTCCACCTTGGTGCCACGCGCGGAACAGAGGAGGGTGGGGGCGCCTCCGTGTGGGACTGAGGAGAAGGGGAGGACGGGTGCGGTAGTGGGGATGTGTTGGGGATGGGTGCGGCTATGGGGATGCGCTGGGCTTGGGGACGACGGACGAAGCGAAGCGATAAGGCAAGGCTGTAGGCCTGCACCTTTCCTCAGTGGGACCCATGGTCTAAAACATCACTTTTCATGGGACAATCTCTCCACGCCAAAACAACAATCTTTTCAGGACGGTGTGGGAGTACACCTTGCCTCTATATATTGACTGCCTCCAGGAGATTGGATCTGCAGATTTTTGACAGTGACAAAGTTACTGGATATCGTGGCGTCAACGTCGTCACAAGTTACCACTAAAAGAATAATTAGCCAAGAATGTGAGCGCCTCTGGTGGGTCGTGTGGACAAATTCTACCACAACAAACCAAAACAGCTTCACTCTTTACACTATCTATAGATATATATACTTGAGAAAAAGTGGGGAAAATGCAGTATTGGGAAACCTGGCCAATTCCATAATTTCTAAACAGTATAAGCTTTATATTTTCTTTATGAGGATGGGAAATTAAGTGAGGTGGACATGTGAATGAGAAAGCAGATAGGTGCAGCAAAAGTGTGGACAGATGCTGTACTACTGTACGTAGAACAATGCAATGCAAGCTAGGTCCTAGGTGCATTAATCCGGACGGGTTATTGGTCTGTTAGGGCAGCTTCAACAATCGGCTTTTAAGCTGGCTCTAAGCTTTTTTCTTATATTTTAATAGAAGAGAGAAGTTACTCTCTCTCTCTCTCATGTGCTACAGTACAGTCTAGAAATTTTAAGATAAAATAAAGGAAAACATAAAAGACGCATGTACTCTCATTTTATTTATCATGAACATGATTAATAGTGATTGATTGATAAATGAAAAGTATTTAATGTAAAACTGGTTTTTGTCCTCTAAAATGCATTATATTTTAGGACAAATTTTGAATGCTAGAATGCACTATATTACAGGACTGAGGGAGTAGCTCTTAATCAAGAGCTAAGCTCTTTCACACATTTCAAAGTTACGTGAGACTGTCACGTGGGGCTATCCATATTAAAATCTATGTGCTAAAAGTTAGCACTATTAGAGAAATTGGCTTAGAGCTAGTAACTAGCTCTAACCATTGCGGGTGCCCTTAGGACAGCTCCAATAATCGACTTTTAAGCTAGCTCTAAGCATTTTTTTTTCTTATTTTAATAGAAGAGAGAGAAGCTAGCTCTTGCGGTTATGTGAGAGTTCCATACTGTGAGGCTATCTATGTTAAAAGCTATGTGCTAAAAGTTAACACTATTGGAGAAGTTGTCTTAGAGTTAGTAACTAGCTCTAATCATTCTGGGTGCCCTCATTTGGTCGACACTTAATTATAATTAGTTGCGTGATGCTTTCAAGATTGCAGGGCAAATACATTTTCCTGTCGGAGCATTTATTTATAAATGAATAAATTGTTTCATTATCTCGAGTTTTTTTTTTTTGACAACATTTCATTATCTCGAGTTGAATGTTCGTACGTCCCTACTGTGTGTGGCCAATCGGCGTCCATTGCATGCTGGACGCAGATGACAGGAGACCAAGAGGAGCTACTAGCTTAGCTGCCAGCGATGCAAATTGAAATGGTGTCGCAGTCCTAGCTTGGACCACAATTAGCAAGTTGCTGGGAAGCCAACAGGCCCACCGCCCGGAGGGATCCATCCATATATGTACAAGGCGAATAATTCATTGGAATATATATGCACGCATGATGCGTAGCACCACACCCAAATATATATACACTTTGCAGTTTATTATTTTGCTGGAAACCTCAAAATGCATCTTTTGTATTTAGAAGTGTGCTTCAGTATTTTAATTCATTATTTGATCATAAATCCATTTGACGCATGTTCTTTACTGTTATTAATTCGATCCTCACCTTACCTTAACAATCTTATATTTAATCAAATGGTAGCAACCTGATGTTATATACTATATATGACATAGTACCTACGTTACTTTGATGTGACAAAATTTGATTTGAAGCAAATAGAGTTGGGAAGGGACCGACAGAGGGAGCTAGACAGTGCCTAGGTACCATAGAATTTATTTCTGGGCATGTGAAGGTGACCACTGCATAAGCATAACAAGTGTCTCACAAAGCATATATAGGCCAACTTCTAAAAAGGCATCACTTTGCAGCAAAAAACAGTTAGCAACAATAGAGTGTGAATGATTCCTGCTAGCCTCCACATATCCAATATACTCCTAGTTGAAGTACTTTTGAACCCCCACCTCCCTCACAAAACCCTACCTTCAAATTCTCCTCCATTTGGGAGTACACACACAAAAGCTATGCTATGTATGTATACACTCTTTAATTAGTAGGTATATGTATTTATGTGGTAAGGATAGCCACAAGGAAGGAACACATGCATAGCTACTAGTACGCTTGAGGTAGCATCTTTATTTGCAAGTTCTAGTCTTTAAGTCATATATAGAAAAAAAGGTGGTCAATCTAGCTAGCTACAAAAGCTAAGCATAGCAGTGTGTGTGCGGTCACTCTCTTGCTCGCGGCCAATTGATCCAAGTTAACTGTGGTGCGACCGGCGGGTGGCGCGTGCGCCGATCGTCCATGGCCGTCCACCATCCGCACCTCCTCGACTTCTCGCCGCCTCCGAACACGGTGGGCATGGAGGCGCCCCCACCCCACTTCGACCACGACCAACACCACCTCCTCGGGCTCCATATTGACGGCAACGGCATGCCCTTAGGAGGAGGCGTGCCTCACCGCGTCCTCGCCGACGACGCGGTGGCGGCATGGGCGCCGCAGGCCGCGGTCTCCCTCTCCCTGTACAACTACGACACGTCGGCGGGAGGGTCGTCGTCGTTGTTCGGCCATCACGAGCCACAGTTCGGCGCCGTGCCCCCGGCGGCGTCGTTGGCACTACCTATCCACCACCAGCTGCCGACAACGTCGAGCATGCAGCAGCCGTTCCAGCTGAGGAGCTCCAATTTCCTGGGCCCCGTGCAGGATCTGCTGACCGAGTTCTGCAGCCTGGAAGGGGACCTTCACGCCATGGACAAGAGAGCTCCGAAAGCAGCAGCTGCAGGCAAGTGGGACGACGTGGAGACGTCGTCGTCTTCCTCTGGCCTCTGGGGCCACCCGTCTCTGAGCTCCATGGATCTCTTGGAGCTTGAGAGGAGGAAGGCCAGGCTCTTGTCCATGGTTGAAGAGGTAGGCTATAGCTAGCTGTACATGTGCACGGTCTTTTACTCTTACATACATATATGCATGCAGCAAGCAATTCCTGTACTACTTTTTTTTTTTGCTTCAATTGATACCATTGAGGTAATTTTTACTTTACCATATATATCTAATAAATAGTAGTACTCCTGCTTAACACCGCATATATGGTGCATGCATACCTTTTTTTTTTTTGCAGTTCCATCCAGCTGCTAGATTTTTTAATTTCAGTTATTATTGTAGTCGTCGGTTCTTGGACCATTATTGTTAATCACTGTTGCCTTTTGATGAGTTCTTGGTCACAACTCATGTTACGTTCCTCGAAAGGAATCCACACATGTCGACATTGGGAAATAGTGGAAGGCTAGTGACACAGCCACTATACATGTACTTTCAGAAACTTCTGTTCTGATTTATCGCCTAGCTTTTCACCCCATTCAGAGGCATCTTGCTTTGCTATCTCAGACAAGACTAATATACTAGCTCCTGATGTGTGTCATGTACTGCTTTTATTTGATGCCTCCTCTTCATTCCCCCAGGATTATTCTTCCTTTATCAAGTTACATACATAATCCATATATTCCCTACTACAGCAATTGTCTGTCGTATTTATCTTCTCAAAAAAGAAAAATAAAAGGATTACCCCTACTAAAAAACTTTAATTAATTATTATATTGTGTTACCTACCAACTAATAACCTAAAAAAAATATTTATCTGTCGTTGAAAAACACGTCCCCTAGCAAAAGGTGTCATTTTTCTTCTTTTTCTCAATAAGAAAGCGATGTATCAAATGACCTCCTAGAACCTTATTAGCATCGATCTGATCAACTAGACAACTACTATGAATTATTATACTCAATTTAGCATTTTGGTCAATTTTATCTACACTGTGGATGTGTATATATAAAGTATCACAAACATATGCAAACCAATGAATCATGCATGGTCAGGTGGACAGGCGGTACTGGCGATACCGTGAGCAGATGAGGGCAGTAGAGGTGTCGTTCGAGGCGGTGGCCGGAGCCGGCGCGTCCCAGGTGTACACGAGGCTGGCGCTGCGCGCCATGTCGCGGCACTTCCGGTGCCTGCGGGACGCGCTGGTTGCGCAGGTGCGCGCACTCAGGAAGGCCATGGGGGAGCGGGACGGCGGCGGCGGTGGCGGGGCTGCGACGGCGGCGGGCGCCACCAAGGGCGACACGCCGAGGCTCAAGGTGCTGGACCAGTGCCTGCGGCAGCAGCGGGCGTTCCAGCACCCCGGCACCATCGAGAACTACCCGTGGCGGCCCCAGCGCGGCCTGCCGGAGAGCGCCGTCGCCGTCCTCCGTGCCTGGCTCTTCGAGCACTTCCTCCACCCGTACGCCGTCGTCCCTTCCTCCCGCTCTCTCTCTCTCCATTCATCACTCCATAGTTTATTATTTCCATATATCTTTACCGATTCATTCAGATTAATTATATTAACAACCACGCGCAGTAATTAAATAATTAAATCAATCGATCTGATGATGATGAACTGATGCAGGTATCCAAATGATGTAGACAAGCACATTCTGGCGCGCCAGACAGGATTGTCAAGAAGCCAGGTAATAATTCGTAGTATTTGCTAAATTTATGCATGGTCCATGTGCCTTCCAATTCCATCATCAGCATATGTACAGTTACTGGACAGCCACGTACTTTTTCTAACAGTTCGTCAGGTACAAGATGAGCTAACCAGCAGACATATATATAATAATGTGCTTAATTCACACACTGCTTGTTATGCACTACACCTAACCACCACTTGTATCTGTCCCTATTATGAACGTGTGGACTAGATTTCAGTTTTTTTTTCCTTTCCACATCTTCAATTAATACTTGATGGAACCGGTTACATATATGTCGCCACTGTCTACTACTTAGGTTGCGTAGAAGAGAGAACATAATCTATGTCAGAATCTACCTGCTTTCATATGTTTTCTCAAAAAAAGGATGTGAATGAATAAATAAAGGGTAAATTTCTCTTGATAAATTGCTTCTCAGGTTTCCAATTGGTTCATCAACGCTAGGGTGAGGCTGTGGAAGCCAATGATAGAGGAGATGTACACGGAAGAAGTGAACCAGAAATCAGACACGAGTCAAAACCCTAGCGGTGGCAACATTGGCGGTGGAGTCGTCGTCATCAAACCTGAGCAGATGAACACAACGTCGGCGGCCACCATTGGAGGAGATCATAGCCACTTCCGAGCTAGTGCTGGGAACCCTAGCAGCTCCATGATTGCATCCTCCATTTTGACTGCCGGCGGCGGCGACCATGTGTTCAGTAGTTATCCGAGCATGCACGGGAGCCACGGCAGCGCCGTGTCGCTTACCCTAGGGCTCCAACAGCAGCCGTTTGCGTCGACGATGATGCACCAGCGACCATTGATGTTGCAAGGTGACGAGCAAGAGCCGGTGCTGCCGTACAGAGACCTTATGGGGTCTCAATTGCTGCATGATTTCGCAGGGTAGCTACAGGCCTACTAGGAGGGGTGGTTAAGTTTAAGAGAGGTAAAATTTGTTTTTATTTCGTGACTAAATTATATATAAAACACACACAAATTGGTTCCTAGCTAGCTAGCTTCAAGCCGGTTAAATCATGCATGCTGTATTTAATTTCTCGAGCAAGCTGCTATACTCATTCAAGTAAAGCACACGAAACGCCAATGTATAGGAGAAGCATCATGTTTGGGAAAAGGTATATATTTTCTGAATGAGGAAGTATTTATTAGTGATAAGGGAATTATTATATTTGGCATTGTCTTTTGACACAAGATTTATTTAGGTAATTCATCTTACCAAACATTTTGTTATTTATTAATATTTTTGTGATTGTTTGAGTTGTGTAAATGGTGATATGGATAAGTTTTATTCACTTCTAGCAAGTTTTGTCAGAAACAACAGTGCAGGGGGAGCAAATCTCTACTGACAGTGAAACACTTGTCCAAGAATGCCATCAAGTCTGAAAATTCAAGATATTGTGTATCCATGATCCACTTGTATCTCCAAAGAGTAGGGATGAAAACGGTCGGGAAAATGTCTTAACCATTCCTGCTCCTGTATTTTTTGGCCGGAAACGGGAACGGGAACGGGAAGGCCGGACGGGAAAATGAATCCGGTATTACGGGATATCGGGAACGAAATATTTCGAACGGGAACGCGTCGATTACGATCGGGAAGCGGTAACACAACGGAAACATCGATATATGTAACCACTGGAAACAGTGAGCTCGATGCAACAATAGCAACCATGAATAATCCATATGCAAACAATAGCAAACAGTGAGCTCGTCAGAATATTTATGCAAAGAAAACTACAGAACTACCAAAAAAAGAAAATAGAAAAGAAAAATGAACAAAGGGCCAAACCTTGCTGCTCCTGTGCTCCATGCGTGAATTCCTGGGCCAAGCATGGAATGATGGGCCGCATGCTCCTTGCCTCCTCTCTTCCTGGGCCAAACCTGGCTTCCTGGGCCAAACCTTGCTGCTCCATGGGAAAAACGGGAATTTCCCGCGGGAGGTTTCCCGGACAAATACGGGATCCGCTAATTCGGTTGGGAAATCACTCTAACCGATTTCGATACCGTATTCGCCGAATTTTCCCGGATTTCTTCCCGAATCTGTTTTTCCCGAGAAAATGATATCCGGTCGGGAATTCTGGTATTCGGTAACGGTCGGTACGGGAATTTCCCGTTCCCGCTTTCATCCCTACCAAAGAGAATATCTATAGTAACCTGATCCTAGACTTCTAAAATCTAGCCAAAGGATGACGACTTTTGTTGGACTCGTTAGACAATAATCATTTAGGATTACGACTTAGTGTCTATTATCTAGAAACTTATTGATAAGTTCAATAGAGGAATTTAAGAGGGAAATTGGCCTAAAATCTCCAATTAGCTCAAGGATTGCTTTTTTGGTTTTAAAGTAATGTAAGAGGAACAATATTATACAAACAAATATTCTCTTCCGAAAAAGCATCATAGAGCTTGTAGAATCCCTTGGCTATAATTGTCAATATTTCTTGAGTAAATCACTATTCAAGCCATTAGGTTCTAGATATTTATTAGAAGGAAGGTTTCCCATTATTCTTTCATTTTATTCTTTGGTGAAGGGTAATTCTAACACTACTGGAAACCCAAATTTTCCTGCCGGTGGAAAACCGACACAGAAATAGCTAAAACCGACAGAAAAATTGGAAAATCAATTCCCCTGTCGGTAGACCGACAGAAAAACACCGACAGAAATAAAGCGATAGAGAAATAGATTTTTTCTGTCGGTGTAAAAATTTCCCTGTCGGTACTCCAATTTTTTTGTCGGTGCGGCGTCGACAGGATAATTATTAGACGTCGACAGGAAATTTTCGGACCACCAGGTCTGGAATTCTATCCCTGTCGTAACTCACCGACAGGAAAATTAGTGCCCACCGTCAGAAAAAAAATAACTTGCTTCTGTTGGTTCACAAAACAATGCACTAGCCAATTGAAAAAATTTAAATCCATAAAACAATCTTAAATTTAATATGGATCATTCATATATCTGGAAAACTCAACAGATCATATTACACAGGGCACAAATGGCTAAATTCAATAACAAGTATAAAACAATCGATCCATGTCGATAAATACTAGGAAAACTCAATAGATCATATTACACACGCCGCTGATGTTTCAGTACATCAATAATGCTATGTATACAAAGGTTTAGCCTATTTTGTACTACCAGCCTTTCAATACTTGCATCAGCAGGGTTCTTCCACTTCAACAAAACCTGCAGTGAAATATTCTGTTGTTAGAGATCTTGCAAATGCCATGGGACTTTAAGCAAAACTGATTTACTTCTACCAAGCAGGAACAAAAAATCATTCAAAAGAGAAAAGTACTAAACTGACCTAATCATTCAGAACAAAAACATTCTACCATCTCTAACAAAAAATTCATTGCAGAGTGTAAGTTTCTATTCTTAAGCTGGGCAAATTAGCTAACTAGATAGACAATTATCAGATCACTGGATGGAAATAAGAAATGGTCGAGCTGTTTGGTAACCTTACTAGAAACTTGCTTTTGCTGGCAAGATTAATGTGCTGCCTGTTTGGAACCTTTGCCCAAGAGATGTCACACAACACTTTGCCCTTTAGGTGAGATTACTATTATCCATCCGCACAAGAATATTTATGCTTTATTACCTCTGTACATTTGCAAAGTCGATAGCTCAAGAGCCAACAGTACAAGAAGATTTCAAAGAACAGGAAAGTAGAAACTCCATCACAAGTTTTACCATCAACAAACCTGCCATTTATAGTTTGATAAAAGCCAAAATACACTATCCGCCATCTCTATGAACTATAAAAAGTCAGCTCATCTTTAGTTACTCTTACATGAGGAATAAAAAAGCATGAATAACATTAATCCACCTCAAAGTTAATATTCTCACAAGGGGACAAATACTAGTAGTCTTAGTTCATGGATTAAAAACTACAGGACATCTTTGGGCGCCCATCTTATTTCATTAAAAAAATGTTTCCCTAGTACAGACTAAAATGTTGTGTACTTATTTCTTCTACCACAAACTGTCTGATTGAGTTGTGTCTGGTGCTAACTGAAGGCTTTTCCATTGAAAGAACCATTCCCCATCCAATCTGTATTATAGAAGGACATGGCTATCATGAGCAATGAAAAAACTACTGAATTGTTAATCTGTCCTAATTTCCATCCATTTATGTACTCCCTCCGTTCCAAAATATAAGTCGCTTTGATTTTTTTGGTACATCCATTTTGCAATGCATCTAGATATAATAATTATGTTTAGATACATAACAAAATGGATGAACCAAAAAAGTCAAAGAGACTTATAATTTAGAACGGAGGGAGTACTATTGAAATGTAATCTCTAATTCACATTTTCTCCATCTATGTACAGCATGCAAATATAGATAAAAAAATGAGTCAATCCACCTGCACTACTTCTCTCTGGTCTCAATAAAATTCAGAAGACAGCCATGTCACTTTCTATTTGCCCATCTCAAGAAATGCTTGAGAAAGCAACCAGCAGTAGTGTCCCAAAGATTACTTTGAGAGTTCTGATGACAAAACTATTTGTTTATATTCTGAAACTGTACAGATTTATTGCTTTAAAAACATTTTTAATGGGACATGGACATGGTGGCATGGTGGAAATTTAAAGAGTACAAGTTATCCTAACACAACAGCAAACTAGACTGCTTATAACAGAAAAATAGTTCATGGGGTCATTGAGCTTGGTTGTCACAAGACATTGAAAAAGAAAAATAGTTCAGCACAAACCTTGGTTCGAGGGTCAGGTATAGAAAGGAAGAACTTGCACTTCTTCCTCTCTGCATGTAACTCAACCAGATATCTACCAAACACCAACACTGAGTTTATTATTCATGTGATACATAAAAGAAGCATAATTTGAAGGATCTTATAGATACCCATAACCCCACAGAAATTAAATGAAATGTAAAAGCAAGAGGCTCAAATTCATACCATGACCGTTTCTACATTTTTGCAATGGCACCATCACTGCAAATAACACGCACATGTGACAAATAACACTGCATATACCACTAGCACAGAAATTAATTAATCGAAGCCAGATCTCTAGATCTGCTCGTCCTCCCCCTTTCCAAAGCAAGAACCTACCCGCAGATGGAGTCCCTGGTCCCTAGTGCCAAATCATCACTAGATCTGCTCTCCTCGCCTACTCCACTGGATCTGTGGCAAATCGACAGGAAGGGGAACCCGCCGGTAGAGCTGAGCTTCGGGGCTGGATGCGTAGACGCTAGGGGCTAGGGCCCGTGCCGTGGCTCGAGGGGCGCGCAGTCGCCTCTGGGCCGCGCCGCCGCCTTGGGTCACGCCGTCACCTTGGGGCCGCATCGCTGCCTGAGGTGCGCGTCGTCGCCTCGAGCCCGCGGTGCCGCTCAAGGTGAACGCCACTGCCACGGGGCCTAGCCGCCGCCCGGATGCTTACCGCCACCTCAGGGCTGCGTTGTCGCCTGGGACGAGAGTAGGGAGTGCGCGCACACGGGAGAGATGTGCGGCGGCTGAGATGAGAGGAGGAAGGGAGCGGGCAGGTCTAGGGTTTGGGTCACGCCACTTATATGTGCCCTCCCGCACAAGCTCTCCGTTTTTGGGCCAGCTGAAAGGCCAGCACAGGCCAGGCCGAAGTTAGCTGCGTCTTTCGTCCGTGTCGTTCACCTAAATGGTTTTTTCTATCGGTATCAGCATAACATACAGGAGAATATGACATTTTTTCTGTCGGTTACACAAGAACCGCCAGAAAAATTTATTTACCCTATCGGTTTTATATTTTCTCTGTCGGTTCCGAGCCCCGACAGAATTTACATAATTTTTCTATCGGTTGGTCTTAAACCGACAGGAACATTTTTGTTTCCCGTAGTGTAACCAGTCAAGATAATCAGATGGAATTATAAGTGATCTTTGTGGATAAGCTATGTCTAGCATACAATGATTCACCTCCAAACTGTAACACCCCGGTGTTACGATCCTTTTTAGCGCCACGATTTAGGCCTAAGTAAAACTTTTGAACGAGTTTCTCGATTTTTTTATTTAAAATATACGGGAAGAAATGAGCGAAGTTTGTGTAAATTAGTAGACCGTTATAAAAGTTACGACGAATGAACGTGCTCCAAAACCAAGTGCTGTTACGACGATATATATATATATATATATAAGAGTGCCTGAGCCAGAAGCACTTGGTCCTATTTCCGAGTCAACTCGTGTCATTTTCGTTGCGCTGTTCTTGTTTTAATGAACGTTGGTCGAACTTGCTGCAGCGCCGTCCTTCTTGTCCCCGTTGTGCCGACAGTCCCTGCAGGTGTCATCTTTTCAGTGTATTTTCATTTGCAGTGCTGCAATTTCTAGTATGTGTCCTGTAGCACTGGCTTTTACTTAGTAGTAAGTGTTCTGGCGTGTGTGTACGATGTCGCATGCTTCCAGCTCCTTTTTTTTTACTACCGTGGAGAAGGCGCCTCAACTCCGGTCTCAACTCAGGTTTGCACGTTCGGTCTTGTCGCTGCCTCTGCGGTGGGTCCTCGCTGGTCTAGACTGCGCCTGTGCCGAGCCAGCACCCGATTTGACTGCGCCTAGTCGCCTGGCCCACTTCCCATGTCCTCCCGGCCACTGCTGTCTCCTCCGCCAGCACGTGGCTCTGCCTTGTCTCCTTTTCTTCCTCGCGCGAGCGCGCGCAAGTTCTCTGCGCTGCCTGCTCATTCCGCACTGGACCGCAGCCGTCGAGCCCTTGGTCCCACGCCGGACCCGCAGCTTCCCCGAGCTGCCCCCGCTCTTCCTTCCCCGTTCTTCCCCTTGCTCAGGCCGAAGCTTCGGCTCCCCTCCTCTTCTGGCCCCGTGTGTGCGACCGCCATGGCCGCGCCCGAGCCGCAGCACCTCGCGCGTCCCGCACCGGTGCCCGAGCCTCTAGCGCCACCGCACGCAAGTCGCCGGCGTGTGGACAGCCGCGGCCGTGCCTTCCCCGGCTCCTCCGCGCTCCTGCCGCTGTCGCTGCACCTCCTCGAGCCATCACCCCGCGCGTGGCTGTACCTCGCCTCACTCCTCCGCGCTTCTGTGGCTGCTTCCACCGCCGCCACCGTGCGCGCGAGCACACTCCACCGCATCGCCCGAGCCCGTGCGCGGCTTCGCTGCTCCGCGCGTTCCTCGGCCCCGTGCTGACCCGTGGCCGCTGCCCTACCTGTGCCCGCAGTGTCTCGCCGTGGCCACTGCAGTGCCGCGGCACGCCGGAGTCGCCGTGTGCGTGGCCGGCCATTGCCAGCATCGACGCCCCCGTTTCTCCCCGTGCCACCATCTCGGGCCATGTCATCGTCGCCTCGCTGTCATCCGCGCGGCTCGCTTGCTGCCTGTGGCCGGTGATGCGCCCCGCTGCCGAACCGGTTTGCCCTGCCACCGTGCGTGGGCGCGTGGGTCCCACTGTCGCGTCCCATGCCATGCTGCTTGGCCGCCGACGCCGCTGCGGACCATGCCGCGATGCCCCGCAGCCGCCATCACCGTGAGTGCGTGCTACTCATCAGAGCCGGCCCGCCGGCCGCCCGGAGCCACCCTACCAGCGCCATAGGGCCACTGCCTCACCTCCGCACCACGCCCCTCAGCCGCGCGTGAGCACGCCATGCCCGGCCGGCGCCGTAGGGCCGGCGGCTGGTCTCCTCTGTCCGTTCTCTGCTCCTGGGAAGAGTAGTAAAGGAGAGAAGGGTAAGAGTCCAACAAGAAGTTTTATACGGGGTCCTTTTTGCTAAATACATGACTCAAGTAAATAGTACCAATGTCCTGCGGGGTAAATTTGAGATAGTCCAGGGGCAATTTCATAAGTTGCCGTCGACGCTGTGCGCTTGGGCCGCGCCCTCTCTGCGCGTGGGCCATCCGCTTTGGTTGCTGGGCTACGGTCTTGCGCTGCTGGGCCGCATGCGCTTGTGGGCCGTCCGTGCCCGCGTCTGGGCCGCCATTCCTTGCCGTGCGCTGGGCCAGCTTGGGCCACCGCGCCTCTACCGCGCTGTGCTCCAGCGGGCCACGCCTGCTGTGGGCCAGTTTGGTGGCCGTTGCCTTTTTATTTTCTAAAAGTATGTGTTAATTTAGTCTTGAAAATAAACTGGTAAAATTCGTAGTAAATTATAGAAAAATCGTAAAAATACCAAACCAGTTTTGCTAGTCTCCTAAAATCATGACCTACCTGCTAATATAATTTGTTCACATAGTGGGATAATGTTCTTAGGAGCTACATAATTAAATTGGGATACCTGATATTGTAAAATATAAACTTATAGGAAGTGTTGTGATAAATTGGTAATAGTATTGGGTCTGAAATCTTTATAGTAGGTTCCTAGCAATATTAGCTACTCACTGTAATTTTTGTAGCTCCCAAAATAATTAGTTGCTAAATAGGTAATGATGTCCTACTACGAGTAAACATTAACGATAGGATAAAATAAAGAAACCACTTGGGTTTGTATAGCTGAAATACTATTTGGGAAATAACGTCTTATCCGACAACAGGAATATGTAGCCAAGTGCGGTCGTCGTTAGAACTACCTCGTTAACTTGAGAGGCGTAAAGCGTATTTATACAAGTCACGATTGTAGTCAATTAATTATATCTTTGCATGGTATTATATTGCATATCATAATAGGGACGTCGGTGGATCACGGAGTCGTCGGGAGTTGCTGGAGGAATGGTGCTTTTGGAGATCATGTCGCCATGATGGAAAGCTAACTTCTGATTATATTTTTCCTTGGCAAGCCCCGGTGTATAACCCCTACCTTTCTGCAGTTTAAATTATATTTGTGCATTAAGTTTCAAGGAGTTGAATGAAACCCACTTGCATATATATCTTTATCCTATGAGTCTTACTAGTATGACAGGATCGTGTAGATTGCTATGCTACAGGACTCTGGTCGAAGTCGAGTGATTGCCTGTCACTCGCGAGATATAGGAAATATGTTACTATATGATTATCACCTAGAATATATAAAATGGTGGAAGGGAAAATAGTGACCGGGCAGGGATATGGTTTGGGTATTGGTGGGTGTAAGAAGTTGTGTCACCGCGGAGGCAGGTCATAGCTTGGTTACACCATTTTTTCCTGTCTGGTCGGTTAAGGACCGTTCGTTGCATAAGACTCTAGGCAGGTCACAGACTTATTATCCTGAGCACATACTTGTATATGGGCGCTTGGAAGACTTGTTGCTCTCTTGTTGTGGATCCGGCTCTTTCCGGACCGACTGTTAGGGTTTCTTTTTGGTGGAGGAGGTCCTTGCACCGCGCTGAGTTCGGGACTCAGGGGCGGGGGCTTGGAGTCCTAGTTTGGATGGGGACCTGGACACCCGGGACATGAGAGTGATGGGTTGGTCCTGCTTGTGCCTGGGGTACAAGCGGGGTGTGTGTTTTCGGGGTACCCAGCTGGGGGCATTGATTCGTGAATCGCCGGGCGATCCGGTACGGCTTGTCTATGGTTTAGCATCATAGTAAGAACTGAAAGATGGAAGATAGAAGATGGACAAAGGTAATATGATTGCTTACCACCTGCTTGAAAGTAGCACAGGTGCTTACATAGAATGGTTAGTTAATGAACCAATGCGGCTACTAATAAAAATCGAATATAAGGATGCACGCTTAGTAATGCTTCCTGCAATATGCAACCCACAAGCCAGATAGCCTTGCATATCCTTGGAGTCTTTTCTTTTCTCCTGTTGGGTAAGTCTTGCTGAGTACAATTGAGTACTCAGGGTTTTATTCCCCCTGTTGCAGGTAACTGGTGAAGGCTTGAGTTGACCTTTGTGTGTGGATTCCTCCTGGTGGGCTCAGAGAGGATTTCCTTTACGTTGCGATCGTAGTTGTTATTTACAACTCTCACCAAATACTTTTATAAACGAAAGTTTCATAATCTGTTGTCATAGTCTATATATCAATACTTCATCATGACATTAATAAATGTTTATTTCCGCTGTAACTCTGTTCACATGTTTATATTCCGCTGTTCAATTAAATTGTTTATAACTCTGATATTATGATCTCATTCCGCTGTTATAATAATAAATGCTATACTCTGATGTTGTATTAAAAGTAATGTAAGAAATTGTTAAGAATGATGTAAGCTTTATTCTCTCATTTGTGATCCTGTTGGCAAAAATGTAGATTTTTGGGTTCTCCCCTGGGGTGTGCCCGACGGAACCGAGTAATTTAGTGTTTCCCCTCGAGTGCTTAGTGTCTAATGGAAGACAAGCACTCCTATGAGGCATTAGATTAGGCGGTTCTACCACACAAACCTCTCTCCATCAATGATCAACAACTTGGGTAATTGTGGGGACCCATCGCGTTAGTGTCATTCACTTGAACAGCTCAATTTAAGCAAATAAACCTTGACGACCCCCCTAGGAACGCACTTGGCAACTCCTCTTCAAGATCAGGTAGAGTATCATACCACGATAGCCTCCACAATTCAAGATTATATCTCATCATCAGAGCACATAATAATTCAGCGGAACCATAGATTACAAGTCTTGTCGAACATAATAAATTAATTATACAATGTAAGACTAAATGTAGTATGAACCAAACGACTCTCTTACAAACATCGCTATGAATCATTTATATATCTAGTAACTGGTGGTCACCTTGCCCATGGGCGTAGCCAATGTAGCTTGGACAACACATGCCATTCACCCACTTTGCCACCAGCGACGGGTGAGATGGCCACCATTGTCCTACACTACGTTAGAATTGCACTTCACTGTCGGTTCAAAATTCCTCATCACTGCCGGATTTTGAATCGGCACAACCATACCGGCAGTGATGAGGGTAAGCTATCACTGTCGGTTCCAACAAACCGGCAGTGTTCTTCAACTTCACTGTTGGTTCATTACACAACCGACAGAGTTCAGTTCCACCAACACTGCCAGTTCATAAGACCACCCGGTAGAGTTCATTTCCACCAACACTGTCGGTTTATGTTTGAACCGGCAATGTTATCGTACGAATCACTGTCGGTTTGTTACAAGAACCGGCAGTGATGGCTAAGCCAACGCTGCTAGTTTGTGGCTCCAACCAGTTGTGTCATCACTGTCGGTTTGTTGCTAACCGACAGTGATATTTACGACAACACTACTGGTTTTCTGCTAACCGACAGTGATGTCACGTTCATATTTTATTGTTTTATAATTTATTTTAATTTATATTTTTTTGTGGAATCGGGTTTCGCTTTATATACGCTACTTAGACGACATGTCCATCAATATTAAACATTACAAATGTTACGGTTATAGTTCAAATGTTCTTATCAAGATCTCGACCCCTCAATAAAAAAGAAATATTCTCAGACTTCACAGATTGTGCAATGCTTCTTGGACTTCTTACAATAATCTAGCGAGCCACTCTAGGCCATACTGGTCCTTGAACTTCATGAATTGTGCAATGGAAAATATTCCATGTTTTTCTAATACATCGGCTAAGATGAATTTTGCCAGCTCCGATTGCAGCGCGATGATCTCCATATCTAATAGTCTTTCGTGGTTATATTTCTTGCGTTGTCGTTCAAAAAAATGATATCCAAAGAGGAATCAATAAATCATTTTATTGAATGATTAACAGACATAAATGAAATGGAGTTATACACACCAACTTATCGGCTTCTTCCGATTTCCCGCCGATGTAGCGAAGCATTGCCCACATTACATAAAACCCGCATTCATTGTTTCTCACCGACTGTATTAGGTACTTCCCCTCAATTTCGACAACCTTGAATGGGACCTGCGTCCCACCGATATGTCTTCTTCGGATACTGAGCAACATTAAAAGGAGAAACATTAGAAAGTGGTATGTGTGATTAGAAAATAATATGTTATTAGGATCGCTTACTAATTCAGCACTGCCACCAGTGCATCCAGATAATGAAATGGTTTTTTCTTCGAGTCCCACACCTTGATCAGATTTTTGGCAAGATTAACACAAATAAAGACGAAATGGTGGCTGCAATCATAGAATCCTAATTATTGAATAATCTTAACGAAAAAAGAAGCATAAAATTAAAAGCTGAGAACACATACTCGCAGTTGTAGGCTAGAAGTATATGGATTTTGTTCTTCATCTTGAATTCATTGAAAATTGCAATCAATCTCTGTTTTAGGTCTTTCATGTCACATCCATCGAGGCCTAGACATGTCTTCTCATTGACTCGCAAGGGGTTCAAGAAGCCTATGTTATCCCATTTGTTTTTTAGAAAGCAAAATTTTGCTATACACCTACATAAAATCATGGAAAGTGCTCAAAAGTTAATAATTTGTGTCCCGAGAGAGTAGTTAATTATAATATCGTGCGTGTAGGGTACTTACATAGTCCACAGCGTCAACATTTGTGTATTGAGAGAGCGTTTCTGGTATAGCTGGAACAAGCACTCCCACTCGACATCGAATTTCTCTTCTTCAAGATAATTAAAAATATGTGGCGAACGGATAATAACCTCAAAACCAAAGTCCTCCTTCTCTGTTGTTTGAGGCATGTAATATTCATGCAACTAACACATATATGTTGCCAAATTTTTATACTCATGATCGGGAACCAAAAGATTGCCCCTTTCATACTTCATTGCCAGTGTTGCCGTCCCTTGTACATCATAATAGATGGTCGTGGCCTCTTCCATGGTTAATTCGGGGTTGTCTTCGATGAACTTCTATATCTTCCTTAAATCTTCATTGTGTATTTCATCGGCTCTTGTTGTAGCGTACTGATTCTATGTTTGCCTTTCGAATTTGTACTTCAACAAAAACGGAGGCAGTGAGGCACAGAGATTGAAGAAACTAATACAATCTTCCTTCAAGATGTGTGCTGTAAATTTTCCTTCCATCAAGTTTATAATGCTGCCACTGAATGACCTTTTTATTTTTTGTTGGTCCACTTGGGAGCATTAGCAACCGAATCCAAGGACCTTTTCTGCGACTGCGAGGATGCCTTTGATCTTGTTTTGGGCTGATGTGGAGGAGTAGGAGGATGACAACGAGAATCCTGTTTTCCTAGGGCTGATGAAGATGGAGGAGGAGGAGGAGGAGTCTTCTCTTTTCTCGGGGCTGATGAAGATGGAGTCGGACGAGGAGGAATAGAAGGAGACCTCTGTCTTCTCAGCGGTGATGGCAAGGGATGAGGAGGGGAGTGATCTCTGTTGGGAGATGGTGAGTGATCATTGTGGGTGGGCGAAGACTCGTAATCATCCTCATCATCAGAGGACAATTGGTGGTCAAGCTTAATGAAGCGCTTGCGCCAGGCCACTTGAGAGCCCTTGTTATAACCAAGTTTTGGCATGTCTTCCGCTACGGGGTACTCCATGTGTATCTTGTTATACTTCTTATTAAGTATTCTGTCAATGGTGACACGAGCGTACCCCTATGGAATTAGGTGGCCATTAATGGTCTCATCTCTCATAGGCCAGACCTGGCTAAGCGCCACCTTATCCTTTGTCCATTCCTAACGGATGTACAAATTGACATTGACAGGTTCAGGGATGCCGTCCACCGTATGAGGCATATTCGCATCTTCTTCATATAGCGGGGTTGATCCGTAGCTGCTGTGACCCCTAAACTGTGGGCTAAAGGCAGTAGGAGTAGGGTTTTGTGGTACTCCTGACCCCTTGGACAGCAAAATTTGCTGGACTCGTGCTTCAACAGTCGCCTAAATCCATGCGTCCATTCTTTCTTCCATTCTTTTAGTCGCTCTACCCCTCAAGCGGCTCTGATAAGTGTTAGATTCTTGGGGGAATGCTAGTTTCCAAGGAACAACACCGGTTCCTCTAGTGCGACCAGGGTGCTCCTTGGTTCCGAGTGCTTGGGTGAGCACGTCTTTCTCCCTATTAGAAGTGCGAGTCCATTGCCTCACCTCCTTAGTTACCTAGGAGATCCTCTAGATAAGTTCGCTCATGGGTTGATTTATGGAGTTAAAGCTCCCGTCCACTGCGTGGCGTACATTCCTCCCTATACAGTATATTACCGATCTTGGCTCCCAATCGGTGGTCTCAACCTAAACGCCTTCCTTAGCAAGGCGATCCTTCTTTTTAAGTTTTGCTTCAAATTCTAGCATCTTTTTGGCATAGCCACGAGAGCCGAGATGATGAGGATTCGTCGCTTTCTGTGAGTTCTCCTTATTGTTCCTGCTCAGTTCTAAGTACTCCTCGGATAACCTGTATTCCTTGAAATCCTGCCAGAAGTCCTTCTGCTTCCTAAACTGTCCACCATCGAAATCTGGCTCTTTATTTTGGAGGACAAAATTCTTGTACAATGTCCCCTTGAAATTCTTTAAGCATGTCCCCATGATTTATTTTGCTTTTTATTGACTAACTCCTTGTCAACATACAACAAAGTCAAATAATAGCATATGTTCACCTAGAACAAATTCATTGTTTAATTAACCACATACAACAATGTCCACCTACTGTTCTACAAAACTAAGCCTATATCAACTTCCAAATAAGAAAAGTAATGACCATAGCCATAAATAAAAGCATGACATCTTTCCATGACCAAAGAGCAATTCTCCAAATCTTCACATCTCCGACGGGTGGCTTCTCTTCAATCTCCAGTGCCAGCGGATGGCCATGGTTTGCATTCATTGGACCATAGTAGGCTGGTTGCCCATAGTTTGCAAGGTAGGCCAGATGACTATAGTAGACCCTCAAAGCTTCAGCTTATGTATTGTACTTTTTGTGCAAATTACCAGGGTAGTGATTGACTTGAGCATAGCAATCTTCCTAGGTTCGATAAATCCCAGGCTTGTGACCAATATGCACTGCATACCATGCCATGGTTGCCTATACATTTAAGTAAATTAGGAATGTGGTAAGTGCTAATGGTAACTCACTGAACAAGAGTTATTATTCAAGTTATATGGCTAAACTAAATCTATTTAATGTTCTTTATCCTTGACATGATAAAAAATTACCTCAATAATGGGACTGTTTATTATTGGGAGATCAATGTGGTTTAGTAATCATACTTGCTAGCATGCAGCATCATATGTCATTGGTTAATAGTTAGCAACAGGGGTGCTCATGTGAATTTCTCAAGTAAGTAAGCATACTTTACTTTGGACAGGCATGGACACCCTAGCCTATAACAAACAAAACATTGAAGTAGGTTGCTAGGAATGCAAATAAAAGCATGTTACTCATCCTCCAAGCAATCCAGGTTACATTTCAAATGAAAATTTTGCAAGGCTGCAAAGTCTATTTTACTAAATCACATAATGCACATAAAATACTCACTTTGCAATCATTGATCATGAGAGAAAGTAAAACAACTTATTATGCGCATTACTTTGCTAGTATTGCTTGTCGCTACTACAACAGTCGAGAGATGCTTTTCGGGAATGAAGATTGTCAAAACAACTTTGTCTAATTGCATGGGTGATCAGCACTTGAGTCATAGACTTATTTGCTATCTAGAGAAAGAAGAAATGAAGAAAGTGACCAATGAGGCCATGGTTCGACGTTTTATGACAATGGAAGGAAAATGGCGTAAATATGATCTCTGATAGGTAATGCAATGCATCTACTTTTAATAGAAAATTCTATAGTTTATTTGCTAAATAACTGACCTATCTGTTTTCTTTCCTTTTAGGCTAGTGGGATCTTCATCATGGTCTCCTGGATCACATATTTTGCTAAATGGGGCATGTTTTGTTCATGATTTTGGGATTCTATCAATGATGACTACACTAAAGTGATCAATGCTATCTTCTTTTTGTTAAATGGTGAGTGTTATGTTTGGACCAAAATCTCATCTCTATTGCTAGAAGTCGAATTTGATATTAAAATATGGTAGTTGCACATTAGTTATGCTATTTTTGATTGAACATCATATCGGTTAGTGTAGTTATGAATTAAGTGGTGCACCCCCAATCATTTTGCTCTAGCTTCGCCCCTGACCAGCAGTACATGAATAGCCAAGAAACATAATCACATACTATCACTTAATATAGACATAAGTCAACTTTTTTCTTCTTAGAAGTGAATTGGTAAAAATGTGTTACATAAACGTTCCCCCAAAATAAGTATTATTGGATTCAAGTAAGCAACAACACCTCTACTGATTCACAGCAACACCTCTAGTGATTCAAGTAAGCAGCAACACTGTGGGACATTTCATCAGACACATAGTGGGCAATGAGCCACGCACTCACCATGGGGGTGGGAAAGCAGTTGTCCACGCACTCCTAAAGGCCTCAGCGGTGGGAGTGCAGGCGTGGAGGAGGAGGGGCACGGATGGTGTCGTGGACGAGGAATGAGGGCACGGACGGCGTCGTGGACGAGGAATGAGGGCACGGACGGCGCGGTGCTCCGGCTTGGGGCGGTGCTCTGGCGTGGGGCGGTGCTCCGGCGTGGGGTGGTGCTCCAATGGCGCGGGGGGAGGGGTTGGCGCGGGGTTGAAATAAATTTGGATAATTTCAACCCGCGTCTCTTTTATACCAGTAGCTCATCACTGTCGGTTCTGATTGTAAACCGACAGTGATGGGGTACATCACTGCTAGGTCATTTCCCAAACCGACAGTGATGTGGTATAGCAGTTAGGTGTTAAGTTAGGTATTAAGTAGGATAACTTTTTATTTTCTTTTGAACTCCTCCTATTGGCTTAATGGTTAAGACCCCTCAACTTAGCCCTCGAGACTCATGTTCGAGTCCTAGGCGGCCCAAATTTTTTTGTTCTATTTTATAAATTATTAATTTACTTCGGGAAATAGCTCATCATTGTCGGGTCATTCCCCAAACCGACAGTAAAGTGGTGTAGCAGTTAGGTCTTACGTAGGATAACTTTTAGTTTTCTTTCGAACTCCTCCTACTGGCACAACGGTTAAGACCCCTCAACTTAGCCTCTGAGACCCGTGTTCGAGTCTCAGGTGGCCCAAATTTTTTTGTTCTATTTTATAAATTATTAATTTACTTTGAGAAATAGCTCATCACTGTCGGTTCTGATTATAAACCGATAGTGATGGGGGTATATCACTGCTGAGTCATTCTCTGAACCGGCAATGAAGTGGTGTAGCAATTAGGTGTTAAGTAGGATAACTTTGAGTTTTCTTTCGAACTCCTCCTACTGACGCAACGGTTTCGACCCCTCAACTTAGCCGCCGAGACCCGTGTTCGAGTCCTAGGTAGCCCAAAATTTTTTGTTCTATTTTATAATTTATTAAGCAGCCTAAAGGTCAAAAGAAAAAAATAAATAACCATTGGCACCCATCCTATACTAGCGCAGCAGTTAAGTCTCTGAACTCTGCAGCCCGAGACCTAAGCTCGAACCTGAGGGCTGGCACAATTTTTTTTAATTTTTTATATATCAATATTGGTTTTTTGAAACCGACAGTGATGTTTATATATATTAAAAAAATTCTTTTATATACTGAATAAATAGAAGCATATGTATTTCTATGTCGAAATGGCTTGAAATTTTTTTGGCAAGCTTGTACACCCAAATTAAGACCCCACACAGGATCTTAGGTTTCTTTGATCAGTTTTTTTATTTATTATATTTTTTTGTGCGCTGAATGAGACAAAAGAGGGTGAATTTTATCTTGGACCCAATAGATTTTTTTCATCCATCTCCACAAAATTCTTATCCCTAGGGCACATTAGAGCTTGTGTAAAAGTTTGGCACCATTCTGGATCTTTTCATGGGTAGACTCAGTTCAACCTATAATAAAACGGTGTCGTCGCGTAGAAATTCAATTAAACCTCATAAAGTATCAAACCATCTCCGAAAAATCCCAAACTAGTTGTTTCCTTCACACATGGCACGTGGAAGCCTAAGAAAAAGTTTGAGACCAATACGACACCGGAATACATATGAACCACAGAAACATTGATAACCTATGTGTATAGTCATGGTTCGATGAAAGTGCACATGTACCTCTGTGAAGCATGTATACTTCGCCTATGTCGAAATGGCTGGAATTTTTTTTGGCAAGCATGTACACCCAAATTCGGACCCCACAGAGGATCTTAGGTTTTTCTGATCAGTTTTTTATTTATTATATTTTTCTCTATGCCGAATGAGATAAAAGAGGATGAATTTCATCTTGGACCCAATAGATTTTGTCATCCACCTCCACAAAATTCTTATCCCTAGGGCACATTAGAGCCTGTGTAAAAGTTTGGCACCATTCCAGATCTTTTCGTGGGTAGACTCAGTTCAACCTATAATTAAACGGTGTCGTCGCGCGAAAATTCAATTAAACCTCAGATAGTAGTAAACCATCTCCGGAAAATCCCAAACTAGATGTTTCTAGTTGCCCAACAAATATTACACGAATTACATGCATGATAATAATTAAACACACAAAGCCATATAAATTAAAATTAGAACCCAATTAAACTACGACCTTAAAAACAACCTAATAAACATTCATTACTATCGGAATCACTGTCGGGTTCGATCGGGCCACGCACACTAACATGTCTCTATAGCCATATATGGTAATTGATGTCACGGATTATGTATCTGCTTATATCGATGGAGTCCAATGCTCGTATGAGTGCACTCTCTCGTGCCTCACAATACCGAAAGAATGGCCGGCCATAGATGTAACCTACTAAACGACCACTGCCCCTGTTAGTAATCCTTATACAGTACAGGCATCCTTCTACAGTGAGCTGGCCGAGGTTACCATTGCAGAAGTCCTAATCGTACCCGAGTTGCTCCGTAGCTTGGTCTAGAACGGCCCACAAGCCACATGCAGCATAGGTAAGGTCCTGGAGCGCAATCTGCATGCGGAGAAAAAGAAAAAAATTAGAGAATGTTATTACAATAATAAACAATAAATAACCACGACTCAGGTATAAGTGACCATTTTACCATATCTGCACGGTTGTAGCTCGCAAACCATTCGCTTGCTTACGGGACGAGGATATCACCAGTATTCAAAGCAAGTGCCTTGAAGTACGAGAAATCAGGCACATCATAGCAAACACGTCGAAGTGCCTCTAAATAGATGCGCATGGCACTGAATTGGGCGCTTATCATGTCCGGGCTCTATCTTCCCATCTCATGGATATCGCTCAGCACCCCTCAAAGGGATGAAAAAACTGAGTTCACACGTCCATAGCCGACCACTTGCATTAGATGTCGTGTTCTCGACGATGTCCGAGATAAAGAACCAGCTAAGTGTTGTTCGCAGCCAATCTATTGGGGATATAGTCTGCAACATATATGTATGCAACAATGATATTAAACTAATTACACTTATTTGTTAGCATAAAAAAACAAAAGATGTTGGAAAATATTTCATACAATAGCTAGAACAGGGAACCGTGGAATGGCAACATTAGGAGCGAATGGCTCATCGCCAGGGTAGAAACCTGGTTCTTGTGGCGGGGGATGTCCGTTGTTCATACCACCTGATCGATAAAATGCCAAAAAATATGCACAAAAAATTCTTCCAAGTAAAATGTGGCAACATAATTAAATATAGATAGAATGCAAGGAATAAAAATATATATAAATGTAGAATGCAAAGAAACATGAATATAAATATAGATCAAATGAATATAGATAGAATATTGGAGAAGACAACATATCAATACCATTGAAAAATGCAGGAGCCATGACCAAATCACGTAGAGAGAGTGGATTTCTTGATAAGTGAGAGTGAAACGTGAGAAATGAGACTGTGAGAGTTCGTGGGTGGGTGAGATCGATGTATGTGGCCGGCGGTTTGTTTTATATAGGGGGGCATGGACATCACTGCCGGTTTTTAAGTAGAACCGACAGGGAAAGTTAATATCACTACCGGTTTTTAAATAGAACCGATAGTGAAAGTTAATATCACTACCGGTTTGTAAGTAGAACTGACAGTGAAGGTGCATATATGTAAAGGATATATTTATTTAGATAGTACAGTGAGAAAGTTTTAACAACAACGATATATTTATTTAGATAGTAATGAAATACATAAAAAATAACAAAAATATTAGAAATAAATTACATATACGATAACAAAGACCTTACACTAAAATTCCATATACGACAACAAAGACCTATTTGTGTACAGGTCAATGTTACAATCAATGTGTATCAACACATTACAATGTAACCACCTCAGTAGCATTCTTCTAGCACCAACTAGGGGCAAACAACAGCATCAAGGTGGTCTACGAGCTATATCGGTTGGAGATAACAAGGTGGTATCGATGAATCCGCCTTGTCTGTACATGGCCTTTTTCTAGATGCGCACCGCAGCGGATGGCTCTGTGAACCTCGTGGCATCTCCAATCTTTGATGTTGCTCTATCTTCAGTAGCATTCTTCTAGTACCTCTTGTGTGCACCATTTTTGTGGACTACGACGCATAACGATATCTGTGGTTTGTTGTGAGAGGAAAACATTGTATCAGGCTGATAAGGCCTAGCTAAAACCAACATGCATGGAGAGGCTAGCTCCTAGCTGAATGCCATTTTATAGGGGCTAGCAGTCATGGTACATTTTTATTTCTGAACTAAAGTTGTCGGGGTAGGTGGGAGCAGTGTTTCAACTGTTGTGGTCAGTGGGAGCAGGAGCACTGTTGGCATATGAGGAGCATCTACACATCACTTTCTATTTTAGTTTAAAAACTAACAGTGAATGGATCCTTCTATGTCGGTTCGAGCAACCGACTGTGAAGAACCAAAACCGGCAGTGAAGGGCCCTGCCACCATCGCTGCCAGTTAGGGGTTAAGTAGTATAACTTTTTCCTTCCTTTCAAATTCCTTTGACTGCCTCAATGGTTAAGACTCCGCAACTTAGCCCCCAAGACCCGTGTTCGAGTCCCAGGCGGCCCAAATTTTTTGTTTCAATTTTATAAATTATTAAATGACTTTGGGAAATTGCTCATCATTGCCGATTGTAATTCTAAATTGACAGTGATGAGGAAATATCACTACCAGGTGAATCCTCAAACCAGCAGTGATGTGGGTGTACTAGTAAGGGGTTAAGTAGGATAACTTTTCCATTTATTTCGAATACCTCTGACTGGCTCAACGGTTAAGACCCCGCAGCTTAGCTCCCGAGAACCGTGTTCGAGTCCTAGGCGGCCCAAATTTTTTGTTTCAATTTTATAAATTATTAAATGACTTTGGGAAATTGTTCATCACTGTCGGTTCTAATAATAAACCGACAATGATGAGGAACCATCACTGCCGGGCCATTCCTCAAACCGGCAGTGATGGGGCTGTACCAGTTAGGGGTTTAGTAGTATAACTTTTCCCTTCCTTTTGAATTCCTCTGACTGCCTCAATGGTTAAGACTCCGCAACTTAGCCCCCGAGACCCGTGTTCGAGTCCCAGGCGGCCCAAATTTTTTGTTTCAATTTTATAAATTATTAAATGAATCAATGAAGGTTGGAGGAGGAATGAATCACTCAACAGTCAACACACAAGCCACAGGCATTCCCATTCACATCTCTAGGAGCACATACATCAATGATCAATGAAGGTTGGAGGAGGAATGGAGCTACTACACCTTTGCTCAATGCCGACTGTGGGCTGGGCTCCTTTGAGTATTGCGAGCAGGGACTACAAACTGGTTGGGGACCAGTGGTGTCAAGGAGCTATGGATCCCTCACTACTAGTAGTAGCTCGGAAGAGAATGGCCACCCCAATCGAGTGTTTGAATAGTAATAAGGTCAGTCTCAATGGTAGTTTTAAATAACTTTCATTCTCATTAATTGCTTTGATACGTCGGCATATTTGCTGAGTTAGCAAAGTATTAACAAGCAGGAGAGAGGAGATGAGAGTTTCATCAGGATCAAACATCCTTCATGGTTATGTGCATAATGATTACGTAGTTAACAATGATCTAACTATCTTTAGGTGCATCAACAATGAGGGCCTCATTGTGATCAAGCTATACGTAAGCAGGTTCGTCACCCTCTTGAAGGATAGGTAGGGGTATGTTCGCCCCAAATGGAGGCATTTCCTGATAGCCCCTGTAGTCTTCTTCGTCCATCACTCCATCGACACCGACAATCTTCCTTTTCCCTTCTAGGACTACTTTTAGCCTTCCTTTTGTCTTGTTGTCCCTTGCATAGAAGACTTGCGTAACATCTCTTGCAAGGACGAATGGGTCGTCTCTGTATGCAGTCTTAGTGAGATCAACGGTAGTGAACCCTTCGATGTCAGTGTTGATTTCCTTGAGCCGGACCCACTAGCAGCGAAAAAGAGCTGCCTTCAATGGACCATAAGCTAGCTCCCATATCTCCTCTATGAAACCATAGTATGTCGCCTGCATGTTGCAGTTTTCATCGTGAGCATCAAAACAAACACCACAATTTTGGTATGTGCTCTTTCCATCTTGCTTTTTTGTGTAAAATGTGAATCCATTGATCTCATACCCTTAGTACTTAAGATATGTACTCAAAGGTCCCTTGGCTGAGGCATCCAGTTGATTACCCAACTTTATTTTAAGCAAGCAACGTCGCAACCAGTTGACAAATTCCTCCTTATATTTTTTATCCAGCCAAGCCTGTGACCTGCTCGGATACAGAGTTTACAGCGATTGCCTGTGCTCATCAATGTATGGCATCACACCCTTGGCTTACTAGAGAACAGCAAATTGTACCTGTCTGAAAAAAAACAAGGCCGTCTACTATAACAGATTTCTCCCCAATCGTTCCTTTGCCACGTAGTCTTCCCTCGTGATGAGATTTTAGAACTTTGACCCTTTTGATGTCCAGATAATATGTGCAGAACTCAATGGCCTCCTACATTGACCATCCTTCAACCATGCCCCCTTCTAGCCTGAATCTGTTCCTAACATACCTCCTGAAAACTTTCATCAATCTTTCTAAAGGGAACATCTAATGCAGGTACATTGGGCCAAGGGCTCTAATTTGCTCAACAAGATGAATGAGCAGATGTAATGAGATATCAAAGTAAGTCGGCGGGAAATGCATATCAAGCCTAATGAGAGTTTTGGCTATATCTTGCTACAGCTGCTCTAGCGTGGACACATCAATGACCTTTTTTGAGATCGCGTTGAAGAACGAGCAAAGCTTTATGATTGGGGCGCGGACCTTTGGGGGGAGGATACCACGCAGGACAACAGGGACTAGCTGAGTCATAATGACATGACAGTCATGGGCCTTCATAGCACCATTGTTGAACTTGAGTTCTCTCATGTTCACTAGCCTCTTCGGGTTTGCACAGTAGCCCGTTGGGACTTTGAGTTCATTGAAGAAAGAAATAAGCGCACGCTTTTCTTCCTTCTTCAATGTCCATGACGCAACCGAAAGTTCAAACTGGCCATTCTCTAGCTCCATGGGATGCAGCTCCTTCCTAATTCCCAAGTGTTGCATGTCCAGGTGTGTGGCTAGTGAATCCTTCGATGTCCCCCCGGTGTCCATCAAGGTGTTAAGAGTGTTAGCGCACACATTTTTAGTGATGTGCATGGGATCAAGACAGTGACGTACACTCAGAAATGGCCAGTAAGGTAGTTTCAAGAAAACCAATTTTTTCTTCCAAATGCTCCCATCAAGCGCTCCTACTGCATTGTCCCCCTTCCCAAGGACAACCTCTGGTTTATTGAGTTCTCGAAGTATCGCAGGCCTGTCTCGATATTTTGGAGCTAAGCGTTTCTCAATAGTACCGTTGAAATCTTTTTTGTTCCTATGGTAAGGGTGATCCTTAGGTAGGAACCTATGGTGTCCCATATAAACTATCTTTGAGTTATTTGGTAGATTTACCGCATCGATGTCGTCCAAGCACTCGACACATCTAGTATAGCCTTTTGTCTTCTCTCTGGATAATGAAACTCGACCTGGTAGGTCGGTGATTGTAGCGATAAGTACTCCCTTGATCGTGACATGTTCCTTTTTGTACTCATCCAAAACATCCGACACACCCTTTTCAAATATCTCCACTAGTTCATCGATCACTGGTTCCGGAAACACATTGATGTCATTCCCAGGTTGTCTTGGCCCTTGGATTAGTAGTGGCATCTGGATGTACGACCGCTTCATACAGACCCAAGGTGGAATGTTGTATATATAGAGCGTCACTGGCCAGGTGCTACGATTGCTTCTAACCTGGTCAAAAAGATTCATCCCATCTGTGCTAAAAGCAAACCAAAGGTGCCTTACCTCTCCACCGATATCCTTATAGAACATAGTATTAATAGTCCTCCAGTCACACCCATCGGTGGGGTGCCTCATCATTGTATCTTTCTTACGCTCTTCACCATGCCAGCGCAACAGCTTGGCTGACTTTACACATGCAAACAGCCTATGCACCTGGGGAGCTATAGGGAAATACCAAACGACCTTTATAGTTCCTCCTCTGGTCTTGGTACCCTTATCTGACGACCCTTTCTTATACCGTGGAGCTTCACACTTGGGGCACTTGTCCAAGTCTTTGCATTTTTCTCCATGGTACAATATGCAATCATTGGAACACGCGTGGATTTTTTCAACCTCGAGGCCGATGGGGTAGATCATTTGCTTGGCCAAGTATGTCTTTTCTGGCAACTCGTTTTTTCTGGGAGCATTTTTCTTATTATACCTAACAACTAATCGAAGCCTTTATCGCTCAATCTGTTTGTCGATTTGAACTCTAACAACATGATGTCGGCTTCCAGTTTGTTCATTGGACAATCCCTATACAATGGTGTTTTGCCATCTTGTCTCATTTTCTCTAGCTTTCTCAGTTGTCTTTCACTAAGACATCCGGTCTCTACATTACATAGCAGCTGAGAAATGCCATCGTTATCCTCGGTGTCGTCAGCTAGCATGTTCCTAAACACATTATTAACTGTGGCCATAGGTTTTATGTTGACACCGGGTTCCTCGTTAGCATCGTGGATGACTACGTCAGGCTTGTCCACATCATCATCATTTTCCTACAGAACATTCACACCAATCTCACCATGCATAGTCCATATCGTATAGTTTGGCATGAACCCCCTAGTAATCAAGTGCGATTGTATAGACTCAATTTGATGAAAGTTCCTATGATTCTTGCAATCTTTGCATGGACATAAGACAGGGTTCCCATTCCTAGCATGGGCTTTAGCATCGATGATAAACTGGCTAATGCCATGCATGTACCGCTTATCTGTTTGGGACAGATGCATCCACTCTCGATCCATCTCTACACGAAAAATACTGAGACAGTAATTACAAAGAATTAATAAGAAATCAAGCCTCATGAACAACAATTGTAGCTCGAAAGTACCATTTTTGGAAAACATTATTGTACACTAATTATTGGAAAATTGAAATTGGTAGCCTCGGCCCTGTAAATTGAAAATCATAGTAAAAAACAATTCTTGCGCAATAATGAAGAACATCTATTCGACTCTACTTCTAAGAACTAATTATAGCATCACATACTAATAATGATGATCTTGACCATCATGGAATAATTAGCTAGGAATTTAAATGTGTTCATAGACACCAACCATTTGGATGATGGATTCACCACAATTTGAGCCTTGCATAAATGTTCAATTGGAAAAGTGCTCTCTAGAATGGAGAAAGAACTAGAATGAGAATCAAGAAATGTAGCCATCAAAATGAAGCTAATTAAACAACAAAATCAAAGGAGTGGATGTTTCTTACTAATCTTAAAGCAAAAAGATCAAGCCATTCTTCAAAATCCAAGCACTAGCCTCATGGTGAAGAGCAGCCGCAACAATGGAGGGAAGGGTCCAAACATGCGCCTCTATTCTCAGGATGGAAGAGAGGAGGAAGGAGAGGACGGCTATAGCCTTTTTGTATTGTAGACTTATCACTGTCAGTTCTTGGCTAGAACCGACAGTGATAGAGCCCAATCACTGTCGGCTCTTGGCTTAAACTGGCAGTGATGAGTGGTCGTCAAAACACTATCGGTTCAAGCCACAAACCAGCAGTGATGTAGTCCTTCACTACCGGTTTTAGCCCAGCCCCAATCATTTTTAAATTTTCAAGCTCATAACCGGCAGTGAAGGTACATCACTGCCGGTTCTCACAAATCCGGCAGTGATGATGTCAGCAGTGATGTGCAAATCTGGCATAGTGCTATACCTGCAAAACAACTTAATGGTAGCACCGTGAGTATATTGTGTACTCATAGGACTTAATTCCAACATATAGTATTTGATGGATGCATAGGGTGATTATCAGGCATTTGTATAAGTGCGGAAAGCAATGATGTTCATTAAGAGTATGACATGCTATGCTTAACTTTATAATTTAAGCATTTATCATTTAGACAAAGTGATCATAATCCATCATTCATACTACACATGGGTATAAAAAGAAAGAACAACCGAATAGATCCATCTCGAAGGACTCTAGGCTTTCAAGACTCTACAGAGGTGTACAACTATACCCACATGGAAGGACAGGACTAACCACCATACCTCGTGCATGAGAGTAAGGGTTGCCTCACGCCTTCCAACCTTTCAAGACTCTACAGAGGTGTACAACTGTACCCACATGGAAGGACAGGACTAACCACCATACCTTGTGCATGAGAGTAAGGGTTGCCTCATGCCCCGAATATCATATGAAAGGTTCGACTGGATGCCCGGGTCAAATTTCCACCATCTTCCCAGTACCTTGGGTTAGGCTTCTGTACTATAATGAGTCCCCAATTTGTTACATACACCATCTTCCTAGCGCTATCCCCCTTGCTAGTTTCATAGATAGATAGGTTGCAATTAGTTACTTGGCTTGTCGACCATATCCACGACATGTGGTCTGTATGGGTGGTTACTCAGACTTACATATCTCAATACACGGTCCTTACTGCTCCATGAGCTATGTCGCTTGAGATCCTACACTCACGACGACGTACCCCTCGCATGAGCAAGATATCCAAGTTATCATCAAGATTATCATATTAGGGATATGAGTCCTTAGCCAGATTTATTAAATAAGTCAAGTTGTACCCTCTTTGGTTTTAGTGGTTAATTATCCAGGTGTAGCATCCTATACGCGTGAGTATGAGTTCCCTTCTCAAGCTCGACTTCTATAGTTGCCCAAGCAACTAAGCAATAAGCATTAAGCGTTCTCATTCCTGTTGTTTAGGTGAGAGGCTCTTACAGATTATTAGGCTACTCTAGATGTAATATAAGAGTGGTCGTTATCTAAGACTACATGTGATGCATGACTCATAATGCAACTTGATAAGTATCCAAAGTAGGGTTTATAATAGTGGGGTGCCTGCCTGTTGGATGAGCAAGGATCCCATAGCTTGGAACATCGTTGGTGAAAGGTCCTAATATGGCTAGAGGGGGTGAATAGCCTATTTAAAAATTTATAAGATCACTAGAGCAATTCAATTAGTATGAGAAATAGCAAAATGCAAACTTGCTCTAGCTCTACAAGGGTTGCAAGCCACCAATCCAACAATTCTAGTTACTATAATAACTAGGAACACAATTTGATAAGTCACTACTCACTAAGAGCTCTCACACTTGCTACACTAAAGAGGTCCACTAGATAAACTTAAGCTACAAAGCAAGCTCTTAATTCTAACTATACTAAAGAGCTTGCTATAACTAGTTCATCGGAATGTAAATGATTGAGTAGGGTGATTATACCACCGCGTAGAGGAGTGAACCAATCACAAGATAAATATCAATTCAATCATCGGGAGAATGCCAAGGGGCAAGAGACAATCAATTTTTCTTCCAAGATTCACGTGCTTGCCGGCATGCTAGTCCCCGTTGTGTCGACCAACACTTGGTGGTTTGGTGGCTAATAAGTATCACACACCTAGCCCACCACAAAAGGCACCACAAGAACCTACCCACAAGTGAGGTAACTCAATGACACAGGCAATTTACTAGAGCTACCTTGTGGCTCTTCACTGGGGCAAGTGCAAGACCCCTCACAATCACCGAAGCCAGCCATGAACAATCACCAACACGTGCCGAAGCTCCTCCACTGCTCCAAGCCATCTAGGTGGTGGCAACCACCAAGAGAAACAAGAAATCCGCAGCCACAACGATCCCCAAGTGCCACTAGATTCAATCAATCAAGCAAATGCAATTGGAATCACACCCAATCTCACTATGATGATGAATCAATGATGGAGATGAGTGGCAGGTGTTTTCTTAGGCTCACAAGGATGTCAATTATGTCAAAGTGCCGAGAGAGTGAGCCCCAAGCCGACCAAATACTATTTATATATGTCCCCTCGAAATAGAGTCGTTCCTCTGCTCATGGGCTGATCGGACCCATTGACCGGACGCACCCTAGCGTCCGGTCACCCTTGGCCGTCCACGGGTCCTCTTTCATACCTCGCCCATTCATCTCCAATGGTCAAGTCACAGTTATGTGAAACATTAAGTCATGATCGGACTCACTGCATGATCGACCGGACTCTGAGCCACGCAACATCAGGTCGAGTACAGAGAGATTCCAGAGCCGTTAAACTTTGACCGAACATGTCAGATCATAGATGATCAGATGCGCTGGTGAGTCTGGTCGCTACAGCTCAACTATGCCCGATGACCGGACGCACTCCCAGCGTTAGGTCACAGCGTCCGGTCACGCTTCCCTGCTCTCGGCTAGTCACTGCTTCCCTGGCTATAAATGACCGGACGCACCGGGGTGAGTTCGGACACCCCACGGCCAGCGTCTGGTCAAGGACTTTCTACTCCTTTTCTTTTTCTAAGTCCTCAACCGCTTCACCCTTGCTTCCGACTTGCTAACCACAAAGTGTAGAACTTGTGTCCATGTGTGTTTGCATTTTCCAAAGTATTTAACAAGGGTGAGAAGTTACACACTAGGTCCCTAAATGCAATGCATGAATCATGTCACCTAGCAGCACTCGATAAACCGTTTAGCCAAAGATCTCACCTCTTTATAGTACGGCTATCGATCCTAAGTCACTCACAGCCTCTATGGTGTCTTGAGTGCAAAACAAAAACCTATCATACACCTTTGCCTTGATCATCTTGGTTTTTTTGTTTTTCTCTTTCTTCTTTTCCAAATGTGAAGCACTTGATCCATCTTTTTGTGACCATCACTTTCACCATGACCATCATCTAGCTCCATCACTTGGATTGGACCACCTTTTCTAATTCACATACTTAGATCACAGGTTAGTCCTAGGTTTCATCAATTATCCAAAACCAAACTAGGGCTTTCAATCTCCCTCTTTTTGGTAATTGATGACAACCCATTTACTAAGATATTCAATAAATTCTTTTTGGATTTATGTCGCTTGCCCAAGCATATTACCATGTGTAAAGATTATGGATAAGTTTCATCAACCAAAATCGGTAGTATTACCTCCCCTACATATGTGCTAAGAGTTTAGATTTGAAAGCTTGCACATATTTATGGATAGAAAGTTTGGGAGAGTAATAGCTACCAAATGATGTTAAGGTGTAAAGGATGGACCTTTGAAGCGTGATACCTATCGGAGTTGACATTTGAACACCATCCTTAGCACCATGATTTTCTAGATACCACTTGAAGAACAACATAGAACTAGATACCTCGTGAGATCAAAATTATAAGCAAGATTCTAGTACTACTTGTAAGAACAATTCAAGTGTATAGCTTTCCTATGCATGCTAGTTTTTCATTTCATCAAACATTTTCTATGATCAGGCATACACCACACAAGCATGGATATGGAATTTTGAACTTGTGCCATGCAAGCAAACACATGTAATACACATACAAATGCAACATACAAGTTTATGAGCTTACTCCCCTACTTGTGTGCTTCAAGTCTTAATTGATCCCTTTTCTTTCACCTATCTTACTATCTTTGGTTTCTCTCTCCCTTTTGCTTATCTTTGGGAATTACTTCTCTCCCTTTGTCATCAATGACCACAAAAAGGTGAGCTTATAATTTAGATAAGTTGTGTGAAACCATGATAAGTGAGGACCATCTTCCAATTTGGTTCAATCTAGAGCACTTACAAATGATATTTAACTCGGTTTGATCCAAGGGCAAGCTTCTTCACACCTCCAAATAAGGGTTATCATGCACCATGTTGAGTTAAACACTTATAGCCCATTTTCTAGATCAAACATTAGGTTCACAATCCCACAAACATGTTATATGCCACCACGAGATCATTTCAAGCATACAAGCAATAGTGGTACCATACAATCATCAAATTCATTTGATTTTCATGAATGAGCCAATTTAATCATGAGTAGTGACTAGATGCACTAAACAAGTCCTTAGCAATTGATGAATGACATATCAATCAACTTTATCTTGCTTTGCTCAAAGAAGATGCATGACATATAATGGGGATGCATTAACACATATTGGAGAAGTCAAGTATGTTTAATTCATTCCTTAGCTTGCAAAATCTCTTCTCATCAAGCGGCTTGGTGAAGATATCGGCAAGTTGATCATCGGTGCCTACACTCTCAATGCAAATGTCTCCTTTTTGTTGGTGATCTCTTATGAAATGATGGTGGACATCTATGTGCTTTGTTCTTGAATGTTGAACCGGGTTATTGGTGAGCTTCACGGCAGTCTCATTGTCACATAGCAATGGCACTTGTTTAAATTTGATTCCAAAGTCACTCAAAGTAACCTTCATCCAAAGCAATTGAGCACAACAACTACTGGCCGAAATGTACTCCGCTTCAGCGGTTGAAAGTGCTATACTATTTTGCTTCTTTGATGACCAAGACACAAGTGATCTTCCCAATAGTTAACATGTGCCCTATGTGCTCTTTCTCTCAACTTTGCATCCCGCATAATCGGAGTCCAAATATCCAATCAACTCAAATCTTGCTCCTTTGGGATACCACAATCCAACATTTTATGTATGCTTCAAGTACATCAATATTCTTTTTATTGCCTTCAAATGACTCTCTCTTGATGAGGCTTGAAATCTTGCACACATGCATACACTAAACATTACATCTGGTCTTGATGCAGTCACATAGAGTAGACTTCCAATCATAGACTGATACATCTTTTGATCCTCTATGTTACCACTAGCATCACTATCCAAGTTTCCATTTGTCCCCATTGGTGTACTAATTGCTTTACTTTCATCCATGCCAAACTTCTTAAGCATGTCTTTGATGTACTTGCCTTGACTCATAAATGTGCCATTCTTCATTTGCTTGATTTGAGGACCAATGAAGTAACTAAGCTCTCCAATGATGGACATCTCAAATTTACTTGTCATCACCTTTCCAAACTCCTCACAAAAATCTTGATTGGTTGATCCAAATATGATATCATCAACATAGATTTGCAATACAAATAAGTCATTACCTAGCTTCTTGGTGAAGAGAGTGGCGTCAACCTTTCCCATCTTAAATCCCTTAGAGAGTAGGAAATCCCTCAATCTTTCATACCATGCTCTTGGTACTTGCTTCAAGCCATACAAAGCCTTTCTCAACTTGTAAACATGGTTGGACTTCTTCTCATCTTCAAAATCGAGAGGTTGCTCAACATAAACAAGCTCATTGATATACCCATTGAGAAATACACTCTTCACATCTATTTGGAACAGCTTGATGTTGTGGGCACAAGCATAGGCTAATAAGATCCTAATTGCCTCCAATCTTGTAATCAGAGCATATGTCTCTCCAAAGTCAAGACCTTTAACTTGAGTGTAACCTTGAGCCACTAATCTTGCTTTGTTCCTCACAACTATCCCATCTCGATCTTGCTTGTTCCAAAAGACCCATTTTGTTCCAATCACATTATGATCCTAAGGCCTCTCAACTAATTCCTATACTTGATTTCTTGTGAAGTTGTTTAGCTCTTCATGCATAGCATTTACCCCATCAACATACTTCAAAGCTTCATCTATCTTCTTTGGTTCAATGGATGAGACAAATAAGAAGTGTTCACAAAATGATGCCATTCTTGATCTTGTTTGCACACCTCTAGAGATATCACCAATTATAGAGTCCAATGGATGATCTCTTGCAACATTGGTTGGTTGGAGCACTTGCACTTGATTGCTTGCATTTGATTTATCACTTGATTGAGATGATGAACTAGTCACTTGTTCTTGATCTTGCACTTTTTCATCACTAGCACTTGAATGATTTTGATCATGACAACCACTAGCTTGCACATTTGAGTTAGAAAGCACTTGATTCTTGTCATCTTCAACATCAATCACCTCTCTAGGCCTTATATCACCAATGTCCATATTCTTCATTGCATTGACCAATTGAGTGCCTTTTACATCATCTAGATTTTTATCTTCCTCTTGTGAACTATTTGTTTCATCAAATTCCACATCATGAACCTCCTCAAGAGTATCACTAGCCAAATTCCAAACTCTATAAGCCTTGCTAGTAGTTGAGTAACCAAGCAAGAAACCTTCATCACATTTCTTCTCAAACTTGCTCAATCTTGTGCCTTTCTTCAATATATAGCATTTGCAACCAAAAACCCAAAAGTATGCAATATTGGGCTTTTTTCTATTCAAGAGCTCATAAGATGTTTTCTCCATCATGGGGTGGCAATAGAATTGGTTGCTATAGTAGCAAGCTATGTTGATTGCTTCGACCCAAAATGAATGACTCACATTGTACTCACTCAACATTGTTCTTGCCATGTCAATCAAGGTTCTATTCTTCCTCTTAACTAGATCATTTGATTATGAAGTGTACTTGGCCGAGAATTGATGCCTAACCCCAAACTCATCACACAAATCATCAACTCTTGTATCCTTGAATTCACTTCTATAGTCACTTCTTACTTTCTTGATGGTTGTTTCAAACTCATTATGAATTCTCTTGATGAAAGTTTTGAAGGTTGCAAACACATCACTCTTGTCAACAAGAAAGAACACCCATGTATATCTAGTGAAATCATCCACAATCACAAATCCATATTTGTTTCCACCAATGCTAGTGTAAGTGGTTGGTCCAAACAAATCCATATGCAACAACTCAAATGCCTTAGATGTACTCATTATGCTCTTCTTAGGGTGTGTGTTGCCAACTTGCTTTCTGGCTTGACATGCACTACAAAGCTTATCCTTCTCAAATGTGACATCTTTCAAGCCTCTGACTAGATCATGCTTAATCAACTTGTTCAATTGTTTTATTCCAACATGACCAAGCCTTCTATGCCATAACCAACCCATGCTAGACTTATTGAGCAGACATGTGGATGATTTAGCTTCTCTAGCATTGAAATCAACCAAGTATAGATTCTCATATCTAAAACCTTTGAATATCAAGTTAGATCCATCTACACTTATGATCTCTACATCATCAATTCCAAATATACACTTGAAACCAAGATCACACAATTGAGCTACCGACAATAGGTTGACGTTCAAGCTCTCTACTAGTAGCACATTGGAAATGCTCAAGTCATTAGATATTGCAATCTTACCAAGCCCTTTGACCTTGCCTTTGCCATTGTCACCAAATGTGATACTATCAGTCCCACTGCTATCATTCTCATTGATTGAATTAAACATTCTTGAATCACCGATCAAGTGTTGTGTGCACCCACTATCAAGCACCCAATGCCTTTCTCCAGCTTTGTAATCGACCTACAAAATAGGATCAATTATTTTTAGGTACCCAAACTTGCTTGGGTCCTTGAAGGCTAGTTACCAAGGTCTTTGGTACCCAAATGGCCTTCTTCTTTGGGCCCACAATTGGTGTACCAATGAACTTAGTCTTCACACCGTTGGCACCCTTAACAAGCATGTAACAAGAATCAAATTTAATTGAGGATACACTAGGTTGCTTGTTCTTGTTAGTCTTGCAATATTGCTCTATACGCCCAACTAGCTTGCATCTATCGCAAAATCGACCATTGCCTTTCACAAAGTGACAAAGGCTGCTTTGCTTTTCTTGGGGGTATAGCCTAATCCCTCCTTATTGAGAGAGAACCTTTGTCTACCCAAGCACTTTAGCAAGCCGGCATCTCTACCATAGGCATTGCCTAAGGCACGAGTGAGCTCATTCACCTCCTTCTTGAGGGTCTCATTTTTCACCATTAGTGAGGCATCACAAGTGAAACCATCACTCAAAGGTGAAGTAGTAGTGGTGGTGCTACAAGAAGGGTTAGTGGGAGCAACAACAATGGGTTTATAAAAAGATTCATTAATAATATCACATGTTAGTCCCACATCACATGTCACAATCACTTGCTCCTTCTTAGCTCCCTCCTTCTTAACTTGCTCGAGGAGAGAGGAGTGAGCTCTTTTAAGCTTAGTGAGAGCATTGCCAAGCTTCTCATGGTCTTCCCTTAGACTCTCATGAGAAGCATTAAGCTCATCACTGTTACAATCATCACTTTCATAAGTATCATCATCACTATCATCATATTTTACCTTGGTGGGCTTTGCCATGAGACAAGTTGATGAAGTATCGAAGATGGAAGACTTATTGTTGATGGCTATGCTTGCAAGTGCTTTCTTCTTGGATTTTTTGTCATCATCACTTGAGTCATCATCCTTCGAAGAAGCATCACTATCCCACGTCACCACATAGACCCCACCCTTCTTCTTTTGGAAGGTTATCTTTTTCTCCTTCTTCTCCTTCTTTTGCTTCTTCTTCTCATCCTCATCATTATCACTATTGTAGGGACAATCCGCCGCAATATGGTTTGGGCTCTTGTAATTGTAGCATCTTCTCACATATTCTTTGCTCTTGATATTTTCTCTTCTCTTTCTTGCACCATATCCCTTCTTCTTCATGAATTTTCCAAAGTTTCACACAAAGAGAGCCATGGCCTCATCATCAATGTCACTAGCATCTTCATCATCACTTGATTCTTGCTTCCTTGACTTGCCCTTGTTCTTGGATGATGAGCTAGCCTTGAATGCTACACTCTTCTTTTTCTTGTCTTCATCTTCCTTCTTCTCATCCTTGTCAACCCCCTCCCTTTCCACACGGTATGTCTTTTGTGTCATGACATCATCTAGTACTTGGTTGGAGGTGAGTTGCTTCAATCCTTCTCTAATGATGATCAATCTCAATGTCTCAAATCTAGGAGGTAAGCACATCAAGAACCGATGAGAGACATCATCATCATTGATCTTCTCTCCCAAAGCCTTCAAGTCATTGATAATTACTTGCAATCTATGGAACATATCTAGAATGCACTCGTCATCCTTCATCTTGAAGCTTGTCAACTTGTCCTTGAGGATGTATAGCTTGGCACTTTTCACTATCGATGTGCCCTCATAGGTCTCCTCTAATCTCTTCCACACTTCACTAGCTTTCTCACAATCCTTGACTTGCTCAAACACCTTGGAATCAATGGCATTGTATATAGTGTTGAGAGCCATTGTATTGCATTACTTGTTGGCCTTGTCGTTGTTGGTGAGATTGTCTGGATTAAGAATCACATAGTCACTCTCGGTCATATCCCACACTTGGTCATTGATTGAACCAAGATACATCTTTATCTCTCTTCCAATAATCATAGCATGTGCCATCAAAGAATGATGGTTTGCCTCCCACATGGTTGAACACAATTTGAGCCATAATTTGACACCGAGGTTGTTAAGTCTTCAATCAAACGGTGACTATGGCTCTGATACCACTTGAAAGATCCTAATATGTCTAGAGGGGGTAAATAACCTATTTAAAAATCTACAAGATCACTAGAGCAATTTGATTAGTATGATAAATAGCAAAATGCAAACTTACTCTAGCTCTACAAGGGTTGCAAGCCACCTATCCAACAATTCTAGTTACTATAATAACTAGGCACACAATTTGATAAGTCACTACTCACTAAGAGCTCTCACACTTGCTACACTAAAGAGGTCCACTAGATAAACTTAAGCTACAAAGCAAGCTCTTAATTCTAGCTACACTAAAGAGCTTGCTATAACTAGTTTGTGCGAATATAAATGAGTGAGTAGGGTGATTATACTACCGCGTAAAGGAGTGAACCAATCACAAGATAAATACCAATTCAATCACCGGGGGAATACCAAGGAGCAAGAGACAATCAATTTTTCTCCCGAGGTTCACGTGCTTACCGGCACGCTAGTCCCCGTTGTGTCGACCAACACTTGGTGGTTCAGCAGCTAATAAGTATCACACACCTAGCCCACCACAAAAGGCGCTACAAGAACCTACCCACAAGTGAGGTAACTCAATGACATAGGCAATTTACTAGAGCTACCTTGTAGCTCTTCGCTAGGGAAGGTGCAAGACCCCTGACAATCACCGGAGCCAGGCACAAACAATCACCAACATGTGCTGAAGCTCCTCCATTGCTCCAAGCCATCTAGGTGGTGGCAACCACCAAGAGAAACAAGAAATCCGTAGCCACAACGATCCCCAAGTACCACTAGATGCAATCAATCAAACAAATGCACTTGGAATCACATCCAATCTCACTATGATGATGAATCAATGATGGAGATGGGTGGGAGGTGTTTTATTAGGCTCACAAGGATGTCAAGTATGTCAAAGTGCCAAGAGAGTGAGCCCCAAGCCAGCCAAATACTATTTATAGACGTCCCCTCAAAATAGAGTTGTTGCTCTGCTCGCGGGCTAACCAGACGCACTGATCGGACGCACCCTCATGTCCGGTCACCCTTGGCCATCCATGTGTCCTCTTTCAAACCTTGCCCATTCATCTCCAATGGTTAAGTCATAGTCATGAGAAACTTAAGTCATGATCGGACTCACTGCGTGATCGATTAGACTTTGAGCCACGCAACATCAGGTCGAGTACAGAGAGGTTCCAGAGCTGTTAAACTTTGACCAGACATGTCAGATCATAGACAACTGGACACACCGGTCAGTCTAGTCACTACAGCTCAACTACGCCTGATGACTGGACGCACGCCCAGCGTCAAGTCACAGCGTCCGGTCACGCTTCCCTGCTCTCGACCAGTCACTGCTTCCCTGGCTATAAATGACCGGACGCACTGAGGTGAGTCTGGTCACCCCACTGCCAGCGTCTAATCAAGGACTTTCTGCTCCTTTTCTTTTTCTAAGTCCTCAACCGCTTTGCCCTTGCTTCCGACTTGCTAACCACAAAGTGTAGAACTTGTGTCCACGTGTGCTTGCATTTTCCAAAGCATTTTACAAGGGTGAGAAGTTACACACTAGGTCCCTAAATGCAATGCATGAATCATGTCACCTAGCGGCACTTGATAAACCATTTAGCCAAAGATCTCCCCTCTTTATAGTACGGCTATCAATCCTAAGTCACTCACACCCTCTATGGTGTCTTGAGTGCAAAACAAAAACCTATCATATACCTTTGCCTTGATCATCTTGGTTTTTTTTTGTTTTTCTCTTTCTTCTTTTCCAAATGTGAAGCACTTGATCCATCTTTTTGTGACCATCACTTTCACCATGACCATCATCTAGCTCCATCACTTGGATTGGACCACATTTTCTAATTCACACACTTAGATCAAAGGTTAGTCCTAGGTTTCATCAATTATTCAAAACCAAACTCAATACCTGGTTGTGGGGACCTACCGCATTAATTTACCTAAAATGAGTGTCATCCACTTGAACAACTCAATTTAAGAAAATCAACCTCGACGACCCCCCAGGAGTGCACTTGGCAACTCCTCTTCAGGATCAGGTTGAATATCATACCACGATAGCCTCCACAACTCAAAATTACATCTCATCATCGGAGCACATAATAATTCAGCAGAACCATAGATTACAAGTCTTGTCGAACATAATAAATTAATTATACAACGTAAGACTAAATGTAATGTGAACCAAATGACTTTCTTACCAACATCGCTATCCTATGAATCATTTATATATCTAGTAACTGGTGGTCGCCTTGCCTATGGGCGTAGCCACCGTAGCTTGGACAGCACATGCCATTCACCCACTTTGCCACCAGTGACAGGGTGAGATCGTCGCTGTTGTCCTATACCTACAAAACAACTTAACGGCAACACCATGAGTACATTGCGTACTCGCAGAACTTAACTCCAATATATAGTATTTGATGGATGCATAGGGTGATTATCAGGCATTTGTATAAGTGTGGAAAACAATTATGTTCATTAAGAGTACGACATGCTATGTTCAACTTTAGAATTAAAGCATTTATCATTTAGCTAAATTGCTCATAATCCATCATTCATACTACCATGGATATAAAAAGAAACAACAACCGAATAGATCTGTCCCGAAGGACTCTAGGGTTTCAAGACTCTACAAAGGTGTACAACTATACCCACAAGGAGGGACGGGACTAACCACCATACCTCATGCATGAGAGTAAGGGTTGCCTAATCTGGCCCGAATGTCACAAGAAAGGTTCGACGGGATGCCCGGATCAGGTTTCCACCATCTTCCCAATACCTCGGGTATGGCTTCTGTACTATAACAGGTCCCCGATTCATTACGTACACCATCTTCCTGGCGCCATCCCCTTGCTAGCTTCATAGATAGACAGGTCGCAATTCGTTACTTGGCTTGTCGACCCCATCCGTGACATGCGGTCTGTACGGGTTGTTACTCGGACTTACGTATACCAGTACACGGTCCTTACTGCTCCACGACTATATCATCTAAGATCCCACACTCACGATGACCTACCCCTCGCATGAGCAAGATATCCAAGTTATCATCAAGATTATCATATTAGGGATATTAGTTCTTAGCCAGATTTATTAAATAAGTCAAGTTGTACCCTCTTTGGTTTTAGTGGTTAATTATCTAGGTGTAGCATCCTACACGCGTGAGTATGAGTTCCCTTCTCAAGCTCAACTTCTATCATTGCCCAAGCAACTAAGCAATAAGCATTAAGCGTTCTCATTCCCGTTGTTTAGGTGAGAGGCTCTTATAGATTATTAGGCTACTCTAGATGTAATATAAGAGTGGTCGTTATCCAAGACTACATGCGATGCATGACTCATAATGCAACTTGATAAGTATCCAAAGTAGGGTTTATAATAGTGGGGTGCCTGCCTGTTGGATGAGCAAGGATCCCATAGCTTGGAACATCGCTGGGCGCCTCTCCAATATCACATACCTATATACATGTCCATGTATGAGATACTTATGTATGGATGACATTATATTAAACATGCAAGAGGGAGTGTTCAGGTATACGCTGAAGGGCTGTCGGTTCGTGTTATCAGGTAGTCCGGCGTGAATGTTGGACAGTCTGGTGGTTCTTGGAATTAGTGGAAAAAGGACATACTAGGAACATTGGACTCTCCAACTAAAATTGGACTCTCCGATATGAAGTCTGTGCTCACAGGAAACTCCTCTGTCTGTGATTTATAACTTATCGAACACTCCGGTGCGTGTGGCGAAGCCTCTAGTAAATTATAAGGGCTTAGCCTCTTTCGGTGGTCAAAAATGAGATATGCCCTTTGGTGCCAAAGTTATGTCTAGCTGATAGAGAATATTCTATGGAGCACAATGAAACTCGTTTCACCATTTTTGAGGTCAAATGCACCTTCTATGGATTTTACAAGTGTAGGATGTGCCCACGTGAAGAGATTATAGGACACTCCGAACTAAGATTGGAATGTCCGATAAACACAGGCTGCTCTTAGGTTTTGGCTATAATTCAACGGACACTCTGCCAAAATAACGGACCATCTGATAAACGACGAACAGCAGCTGTGCAAACATGTTGGGATCGATTCCTGGGGCACTCAGGCTCCAAATTTAGTGCGATTTATTCCTATGGCTTACTAGGGATGTGGGGAACCTTCTCCAAGTGTTGGATGTGCCATGCATGGTCTGCGGTGAGCTCGACCACATCCATGGTGGTGGTGGCCATGGATGGAGGTGAAGCTCATGGGTATGGCCATGGGTGGTTGGGGGAGATAGTTGGGGACTTGGGGGTGTGCTCACCATGTCTTGGGGGACCCCTATGTGCAGTAGCTTGGCTTGGTCTTGCTCGAGTTAGGAGATCGACTTGAGGCTTGCTCCATAGCTTGAGGTTGAAGAAGATGACTTGGGGTCCTTCTCCTCCAACTCCGGCAAGGCGATGGTGTGGTGGAGGTGCAGCAGCTCGCCGGCGACGCTCTCCAGCATCTGGTGGGCACCACCCTCCTCTCCTCCTTCTCCCTTCCTCTCTTCTCTTCTTCCTTCTCTCTTTCTCCTTTCTCCTCCCTTTCTCTTCTTTGCTCTTCCTGGTGGCCAACATGAAGTGAGATGGGGAGTGAGGGAGAGGGCTGATGTGTTCATTTTGTGTGTGAGTGGTGCCAATGACAAGTGGGGCCATGTGTGGTGTGCGTGACACCGCATCAAACTGCATGAGACAGGTGTCGATGTGTTTTATCAGACAGTCTGCCAGGTGCGACGGACTTTCTGATAGACTGGCTAAGTGTGCTACGGTTTCGACGGACACTCCGCCGTGACGGCGGACACTCCATCAGTGCACGGGTTGTTTAAGATTATCCTAAGTCTGTGAGATGTCTTGATGGACGGTCTGGTGGTGATGTCGGACGATCCGCCAAACTGGCAGTGCTCGGTTTTAGGTTGGCCTAGGCATGAGTCAGATTCTCATTTGAATTACAAATGCACACAATGTTCAAAAGGTCTAGAGTTAAGCATCGTTATCTTTGGAAACATGTATTTTTAGATGCACTATATGCTCATGATGCTCATGAACAATTGTAGCGCTTTTTTGGGTCGTGACAGTAATATTTTCTGCAACATTGTCTATGATACCCTCAATGATAGAAATATGGTGAAGAAGCATGTGGCCCATGTGGGTAATAAAGGGGAAGGAAAGAAGCTGATGGAAAGAAAACAATCAACAAGATTAAAAAGAGGTGATGGTCTTCTAAGGCATTTATCATCAGTTTTTGATGGTTAGTGTGTCTCTTGTGTTTTCAGTCAGATTTGAACCTGTCTGGCCTGCAATAATGGTTGCTTCAGTTACTTGTGATGTTCGTCCTACACCTTTTATGGATGTTGCTTCTTCAATTGACAATCGTTTCATACTTATGATATGCATGAAGTACTTACTACCTTATGTCTTTTGATGACTTGGATCACACAAAACAAATAAGAGATTAGAAGATAGAAACAATTAAGATCTAGTGCGACATAATTTGCTTCCAAGAAACCAAAAGAGTCTTTTGATAATCTAGATACCACATGGGTCAACTTGATTTCAAAAAACACTATTCAAATGGTAAGCTGCCATATGTTGTCATAAAAGCATCATTCTAGTGGCGTGACATTCTAAACTCGACCAATTCAAAGATATAGCTTCAGCCATAGTTTCAGATGGATCCACTTGTTTACTTTGGGATGACCATTTGAATAGCATAATCCTAAATCAATGTTTCCCCTGAGCTTTTGTCTTTTGCAAAGAATATGAAGATGACTCTACTCAAAGCCAAAGAGGCAGCTAACAAGGAGAACTTATTCCATTTGCACCTCTCAAATCTAAGCCTTTTAATAGTTTCAAGGGTTTGACAATTACTTCTCAATGTGCATAGCCACCTATCAGGGTGATCTTTAGTCATATATGGGTCTCCTCTGTCTTCTCTTCGACAAACGCTTATAAATCTCTAATTGGGCATACAATGATTCATAATGCTTTCAAATGGTTATGGAAATCGTCATGCCAAAACAAGCATTTTTTGTCTCCTGACCGTCCTGAGTGCTTCTCAAGCGCAAGAATATAGAGCTACCTTCATATAGCTCTGTTCTATGCACTAATGACGATGTTCAGAGTGTTACACATCTTTTCTTACATTGCCCTTTCGCAAAGGATTGCTAGTTATCTCTAGGGATGCATACTTCATCTTTATTTGATAATTTTAGGAGCTTGGAAATTTTGGAAAGGCAACTAGCGGTTCCTTTCTGTATGGAAATTATTAGTTATGAGTTGGAGCATTTGAACATCCATAAATGATCTTATCTTCAATCTAATTCAACGTCCCCTTAGGCGATGCAAAGTCAAATTTGAGGAGCAAATTGCCTTAATGTTTCGCCAAACAAAGAAGAGAGGTATCTCCTGATTTTTAAACAATGGTTACTTGTTTAGAGTCATAAATGTAGTGTTTTTTTATCTTTTTTTTCCTTGATTCTCTTGCACACAACTTGAGCATTGTTTTAATAAAATCGTTAGTAGGGGGCATGCCACTTCTGTTTCATAAGAAAAAAAAATTATAAGTGAGCTTAAGTCTAAGAGGAAGTACATTGCTATATGTCAATAGTTTTATAGCCTCTCACATAATACCATGAAGGATTTCTTATGTTGTGAAGGGAAATTTGTGGAGGGAAATTAGGGAGGTTAGAGAAAAGGAACGCTGTTTCGCCAAACATGAAATAACTGCCTCATAAGAAAAGAAAAAAATTATTAGGACAATTAGATAGTTATTTCCCCATTTTACGAGTTGCCATGGCAACTCAAAACATTTCTTTTGTTTTATGTAACACACAGTCACACACATATGGTGCCTGTATATGGATGGCAACGGGTACAAATTACCCGTGTGCCCGCAGGTAAAACCCCGTTAGGGTGAGGATACGGGTACCATTTTGTACCCACGGGCATGGGTGCGGGTTTGATTTTGTGTCCGCGGGTAAAAAATTTGTGGGTATGAAAATACCTTACTTGTGCCCGCAAATCCGCGAACCCACATGACATGTGGGCCTGCTGCAGAAGTATATAAAGGACTTTCTAGGGTTCTCCTTATCCTCCCCCCCCACACACACAGCCCCAATCCTGGCCTTCCGCACGCTAGGCCGCAGCGTGTGTGCTATTCTAAACTTGTCACTTGTGCTTGTTGAACCATATTTATTTTGCTTGTACTCTTGTTATTAAGATGTTGAACAATAGTTGTAAACTGTTATTTGTGAACTATTATTTGTGAACTTGTGCTGTTGTGCATTGGATCTGTGATCTGTATATGTTTGTGATTGTGAATTTATGATCTGGCTGGCGGGTACGGGTGTGCCCGCGGGTACACTGTGCCCACGGGTGACGGGTGTGGGTTTAATTTCGTGTCCGTGACGAGTCGCGGGCGCGAGTGCGGGCACAGGGTTTGCCTCGCGGGTGCGGGTCTGTAAACCCTCTACCCGTGGGTAACGTGACCGTTGCCATATGCGTGTCCAACGCAAAGACCCAGCGATGAGTAAATTCAATCAGCACAACTAGTCAATTAATTAACTGAAATTTTATATGATTGATCGAAAGCCACTGGAACTCTGCTTGCTCCTCTGTATACAAGCGAAACAAGATATACGTACTAAAACTTACTAGCTAGTAGTAAGTTACTCCTCTGTATACTCCATATTCTGCAGCTTAAATATTTATATATTAGTATTAGTACATATATATAGTAGTTAAAACAACTGCTAGTAGATTGTAGTAAATGGATGGAAGAACGACTGTCCATTGGTCATGAAGCGGTGGTTGAGCTCACCGGGCTTGGCCGTCTTCTGCCACATCTGGTCCTGCAGCATCTCCTCGGTGAGGCCGAACGCCCTGAGCTCGTCGGCGGTGTGGTGCACGAGGAGGCTGTACCTTCCGCCGTCGCCGGTCTGCATGACGAGCGCGCCGCCGTTGGCGAGGTTCTCGAGGCCCTCGAACTGGCGGACGGTCCACTTGTACCAGCGCATGAGGAAGACGCGGAGCGTGAGGCCGTGGGAGACGAGGACGATGTTCATGTCGCCGGTGGTGGTGGTGCCCGGGGGTTGGAAGCGGCCGATGTCGATGTCGGCGAGCAGGGTCTCCCGGAAGCCGGTGATGCGGTCGTACACGTCCGCCGCCGACTCGCCGTTGGGGAAGCGGTAGAAGAAGCGGCCGTAGCGGAGGCGGATCTCCTTCTCCAACCGCATCTGCTCCCGGTCCTGGAAGTTGCCTGCCATTCGTTAGGATATGAGTTGATGAGCGGAAGGAAGACCCACCTCTGAGAGGCTGACGGGTGGGACCATGTGGATAAGGCAAAGCGTTCGTTATCCGGCCAAGAAAGGATGGTGCGTGCGTACCGAAGTCCTGCTCCCGGAGGCGGGGCTCCTCGCGGACGCCGACGATGCGGTGGGGCTCGAAGGCGTGGCCCATGCCGCGCAGCGTCTCCAGGGAGCGGCGGTAGGGAGAGACGTAGAAGTAGACCTTCCAGTCGTCGCCGTCCTGCGCGAAGAGGTCGCGCAGGCGGCGGCCGCAGTCGTCGGCGTCGCTCCAGCCCTGGGCGGTGAGTCCGATCCTGGGGTCCGGAACGCGCGTGTAGGCGGCCTCGTCCACGTTGCCCTCGCTCTCGCCGTGCTGCACCAGCACGATCCGCCGGGGCCTCGGCGGCGGCGGCGGCGCGGCGACGGGGGCGAGGTGCGGAGCAGGGGCGGCGGCCTGCTGCTGCTGCTGCGCGTGGTTCAGGTGCAGCCCGGGGACGGCGGGGAGCTGCTGCTGCAGCCGCCGGCGCGGGACACCCAGCGTGTCCTCGCAGCACCGGCACCGCAGCCGCCGCCGCGCGGCCGCCGGCGGTGCCACCACCAGCGCTGCCGCCGACGGACGGCACTTGCTGGGCGCCGCCAGCATCGACGGCACCTGATGCTGCAGCGGCAAACCAACTGCAAGGCACTAGCTAGTAGCTAACGGTTTCGGTTATGGCTTTGCTTGCGGGCAATGGCAGCGTCCATTCGCCTCCGCACATGAGAGATGCTATATCCACGCAGCGCGGTGGGCTTGACTATTGCATTCTGTGGCGAAGAGGTCATGAGTCATGAACACGCAGCCGCTAGCTCTGTCGTGTTCGTGTGCCTCGTGTACTCGCACTAGCAGTGGTGTGCTGGTGGCTTGGCGTCGCGACATCGACATGGCATTGCCATCTGTGGTTCGTGCCCACACGCACACACAGTGGGCAGTCGCAACTGTCCTGTCTAGCACTTGGCGTCTCTGGTCCGTCATCTACTCATCTCTCTCTTTGATTTGATAAAGCCCCGTTCGGCTTACCTTATAATCTGACTTGTTCGGCTTCTTTTTTTTTTCAGTTGGAACAATATTTTTCTCTCAAAATAATTCAGGTGGAACAGTGTTTTCAGTCAATTTCAGCCAAGCGAACGGGCCAAAACGGACTTGCTAGCGCCCGCTCGTTTCGGATGGATGGGGTATTCAGATGACCGCTCCTATAGCCGTTTCACACGTTGTTTCCATGTAGTTTCGTGCGTCCACGCAGGGCTCGCGCCGCCCCCGAACATCACCATTATCGAAAAAGAGGGGGAGGGCATCAGATGCCAGCCACCGACGACGAGAAGAGAAGGAGACAACGAGATACGTTGTGCTAAAAGCGAGGATAGTGATGCAACACTCAATCTACTTTTAAAACATCCAGATGCAACATTTGCAACATACGTTTGAAGACAGATGAAACACTTAAAACATGCATGTAAAACACTTACAAAACATTGAAAAACATACGCAACATCTAGATAAAACACTTGTATCATATGTGTTAAACATATGCAACATTCAAATAAACACACTTGCAACATCCGTCTAGATAAAACATTAGGAACAGAAGCTTGCAACATACATATACAACCATTACAACATATGCAACATTCCGATCCACTTTTGCAACATCCATATAAAACACCTGCAATATACCTCTGAAACACTTAAAACATACGCTTGCAATACGCGCTTTTCAGCACAACGTATATTTGCTACTTGGCAGAATGAAGGCTCATCGATATGCGTTGACCAGAGGCAGTAGCCCTGGGCGAGGAGCGGAGAAGATGACGCCCACATCGAGTTCAAGGAAGCGATGGACGGATCTCGGAAAAAGGCAGCCGACGGGCCTCGACAGTCCGATAGTCCAGGGCGCACGGTCGCATGGGAGCTAGCGTGGCGGCACGACAGGTGGGCTAGGAGGGTGGCACGATTCCGGGTCGAACCAGCGAGGAGGCAGTGGGGGCGCGTGGCTGCGCTGGTGGCCGGTGGCGCTGCAGGCGATGGCGTGGCGCTGCGAGCTACGTGTAGGGTGGTGCGACTGCGTTGGGGGAAGGAAGACCGGAAGAGGGCCGCGAGGCAGGATGACTAATTCGAAAAGCAGATAGGAAGAGGTAGTTGGGCCTGTGTCATGGCCGTCAACCCAGCATCTGACGTAGACACACGCTCGTTCCCAGAATTACCGTTGATAAAAAAGTGGTCGCTCAACTCGCTGCACGGCTGGCGCCTGGACTGGCATATTCCATTCCATTGCCGTTGGCAGGCTGTAGAGGCCTTGCCGTTCCAGCCCAATGGGCTGGCAAATGTGCCCCTTAGCGTTTGTCTTTCCCAGTGGCCCATGTACCTCCGCATGCGACGACACATAAATTGAGCCCGCTTGGCTTGGCGTAGTAGCTCCACGATACGGACGGGCCCTCTCTCGGCAGCAACCTCATTTTTTTTAGACTGTATAGTATCTTCATTCTCATCTTAAAAATGCGATCAACAACAGCGCGTATGATAGTTCGACTGTTGGCCATTTGATTGAGGAGATTAAGTCTTTATTGAATCTTAATTTTCTTTGTTTCGAGGGCGTTTATGTTGGTAGAGATTGTAATAGAGCCGTCCATGAGCTGGCTGTGCTGGGTCATCTTTGTACTGAGGGTCAGGTGATAGTTTCTAACTCCGTACCCGAACGTGTCGCTGTCGGGCCTGTTCGCTGGTTTTATAATCCATCTTTTTCATCTTGTTTTTTTTTCAGCCGAAATAGTATTTTTCTCTCACATTAAATCAGGCGGAACAGTATTTCGGCTTGTTTTTTCAGCGAAGCGAACGGGGCCGTAATTGTTGCTAACGATAGGTTAGCCAGTGAGTAATGAAATGACACACAGATTCAAAAAAAAAAGAATGCAATTCTACATTTTAAATTTAGTTAATACGGACAGCGGCCGTTTGTACTTCATTCATATTTAAGGTCATAGAAAATACAATCATCACTTATGTTCTAATAGACTTGTTATAAAAATATTCAACAAATTATACTTGTTCGATGTTATAAATGTTCGTACTTAATTTGTTACATAGATCTGGTCAAACTTTTCATTGGAAATCGAAAAATTCTATTTTTAGAATAATGAGAGTGCATACAAGTTCTTTTTTTACCCTCTGCTAGCACAGTATACATCTGCAAAGCAGTAAATAGATAGATAGATAGATAGATAGACTTCTTTTATTTTATGGCTGCGTACGTTTGTTTGTAGAGGCCAAAATTATTCCTTTTCTAAAAGAAAGATATACTTCTTTTCATCAAGACAAAAAAAACTCTAAAACCATATGATGAAAACGATCGATAGGAGGCAAAATCACTTTTATTTTCAAAAAAAAATCTCGAAAACGGAATTGATATGGTATTGTTGAAAACAAATACGGCGCCGATATTCCAGTAATTACGAAAATTATAATAGTCGATCGGAAAATACATCGATAACGATCGGAACCTATGAGACCAATATTCTCAAAAACAATAAACACGCCAAACCGTAGAACATGAGAAGATCCATATAACTCAACATATCTCACATGACAATAATAAATAAACCGCATTTGACAAGACCACACAAGCTGAAACCACGCAATTCACACCATCTTAAGTCTCAAACAGTGATGAGGGCGCTCGCCGCCGTAGAGTCCGTTCGTGTACGTAGTGACTGGCTAGAGTTACGGGTGCACTACGTGATTGTTGGTTGATTGCCTTCTTATTCCTATACGCATGAAATACTTGTCAAATAATTCCTTTCAAAAAAATTACTTTATGTGCTTGCGTGGGCAGATGGATGGGCATGCTTAGATGTGGGCCAACTAAACCTAAAGCATGTGTTGTATCGGTAATTACCGACGTCAAATTACCGGTTAAAATACAGCAATTTTCGAAAACGATCATAAGAGGGCAAAATCGTTTTCGTTGTCGATTATTTTTACTGTTATCGTTTTCATTTTTCCAATTACCGCTACCATTTCCGTTTAGGCCTAAAAATCGGAAAAAAAACTCGAAAACGATTTCCGAAAATAGGAGATTATCATTTTCATTTTCATCCCTATAAAACCAGGTATGGCCAGGCATGTGCCAGGTTTTTCTCGGGAGATACTTCATTTTATCAAGTAGAAAATACAGTGCCCTTTTTTTCTTTTCTGCATCAGCACACGATGCGGCTTCGCAAAGATATTTGCACTGGATCTCCAAGACAAATCCAGGTTGTTTGAAGCTGCACAGTTATCAGAACTTGCATACCAAACCATACAAATTCATCCAGGTAAGGTAATAATAACTACCCTATTGGCTATCTCCATCCATTCCAACAGTAAGATCTGACCCACAAAACAGTGAAAATGTATGTATGTCTCATCTCCACCCATCCACAGAGGAGAGAAAACAAAAAAAAAGAACTAAAAAAAAAGAAGAAAAGGAAAATGAGCAGAGCCACATCTCTTGCCAAATTGCTCTACCTATGTGTATATATAATAAGTACTCTTTCTATTTAACTTTGCCCTAATAACCTAGTTAAACTTCTCCATTACCATCTTTGCTCACTTTCTTCAGCCTTTATTAGCCTTTTCTAAGAGCAGAGGAGAACAGAGCACCCCTTTGACACGGAGCCCCCTGTAGTTGTTCAAAATCACAACAGACAAGACAGACCCACCCACCTGGTCAAGCAGCCGGTCGAGAGGAGGTGGAGGGTTATTTTTTGCACCAAGGCCCAGCAGGAAGGAGGTAATTCGGAACGCTAAGACGGCGGCAGCGGCAGCGGCAGCGGGAGGGGCAGGAGCAGCGGCGGGAGGAGCGGCGTCCGGCAGAGCGGGCAGGTGCGGTGGCCGTGCGCGGCCCAGCGGTCGAGGCAGGCGCGGTGGAAGACGTGGCGGCAGCCCCGGGCGCGGCGCACCTCGGCGGCGGCATGGAAGTCGCCCAGGCAGACGCAGCACCCCTCCGGCAGCGGCCGCGGCGCCGTCTCCCCTCCGCTTTCGCTGGAGGAAGAGGAGGAGGAGGAGCAGGACAACAGAGAGTCGAACCGCACCGCCGGGGAGTGCTCCTCCAGGCGCTGTGCGGCGGCGGCGGCGCAGGGGTGGCGCGGGTGCTCCGCGTCGGATGCCGTCGCCCAGCTGCCTGCGTCGTGGTCGGCGTCGGCGCCGGCGCCCGCGAGGCGGAGCAGCCAGGAGGAGAGGCGGCGCAGGTGGCCGAGGAGGAAGAGGAGGTGCAGCACCAGCTTGGGCATCTCCGAGTACCCCACGGGGAACCCCATCAGCATGGGGACAGTCCAATGGAGGAACGAGCTGAGCTTCTTGGCTGCGCTGCACACTATGCGCGCGGTGCGGTACCAGTTGGATTGGAGGATGGAGGAAGGAGATGTTGATGGCGTCTGACTGCAGCGAGTATGGCGGCCTGGCTGGGCTTTAAAAAGCAAGCAGGGAAGGAGACGAGTAGTAGAGCAGAGCAGGCTGAAGGGAGGGGCAGGCGGACGGGGAGGAAACAAACACAGGCAGCGAGCAAACAGCTCATTAAAGAGGCTTTTAGCCGTACGTCATTATAAAAGATTGCAATTACATAGATCGATCATAGGTACCACTGCTCAAAATTTTTTTATCGTCGACATCTGCTACTAACGGTGTCAAATGGAGCTGCGAAAAGTCAAAATTGTCCTCTGGCTAGAGTACCTTGTTGAAAGTTGCATTTTCCTCCCGTGCCACTTCCAGTCCTGTGGCTTTGGCATTCGTCTGACAGTGTCAACTTAGGGCTTAATTAGCCGCTAATCTAAAGCACAAATGATCCTGACCCCTTAATAAAAGTCGTAGAGCTTAGGGGGAATGACAACTTTGTTGCAGCGGCCCAGACCGAATCAAAGTGAAATATGCCGCAAATGAGATTCCAAGATGCCTACTCGGGTGTCTGACCCAAAGGATTATCCTCATACAGCATAGAAGATCACCAAATAGCAGATGTGTTTGGATACCCAGGCTCACTCACAAGTCCAGTAAAGCCTACTATGCTTTTACAAACCAAGCAAGTTTTGCTTTATATTAGCAATTTTATAGCACCATATGACCGATGCCCTCGGTACTGCTTTGCGAATTAGAATCAATCCTTTTTTCTGAGGATCCTCTCACTGCAGATTAGCCTGCAGGAGGCCATCTCTTATATGCACCGCTACATCCTTGACAGCTCTAGGACCATGGGGGATGAACACTGAAGAGGACTTGGAGGACGCCCCAATCTACTTCATGGTGTCGAAAGTACTGGACTACTAGGTGACTAGGACCATGTCCATGATGTCCTTGGCTATGGTGCCTGGAACCTTCTTTGAGAAGGCGAGCACGCTGTCCCTCAGCCCCGTCCACAATGGCCTAACGCTGCCTTGCAATACCCACGCCAGCCAGCCAGTCAGGCACTTGATTCCGCCTCTCCTTCGGCTTTCTTGATCTAGAGTATCTTCTCAACCATAGCGCCAAATCAGCCCCGCTGTTGCGTCCGCCGCGTCGTCCTCCACGCACGGCGCAAGCTCACTGAGCTGGGTGGCGTCAGGGGCCAATGAACGCCGCCGCCGGCCGCAGCCAGTGCACCACCGAGAGCTCGCCCCTCCAAGCCTCCTCCACCCTAACTGGCTGCTCCCTCGCCTTCCCATCTCCCCGCGCATGCGTCGCTCTCCGTTCCTGTTAGCCACCGATGCCGGATCACCCTAGGCCGCCACTGGTCTGCTCTCCACCGTGCCACAGGCTCACGTGGCTAGGAGGTCACGACAGTCGCCGCGCGAGCTGAGGCCCCTCGCGGGTGCGGCCTACTGCCGCGCCACCGCGGCGGCCTCGCCCCCACGACCGCTGGCCGCCATCGGCCGGGATTTGGCAAGCCGAGCCTGATCCCCTGCCGCTGTGTCTGTTGAAGAAGAAGGACGCACCCACAATAGAAACGTTGACATGAGCGAGCAGGGCGCAGCTCAAGCAGGCGGCGGCGGCTCCAGCAGACGACGACCAGAGCGAGCAGGGCCGCGGCGCGAGCAAGCAACGACAGGGCAGTGGCGTGGCCCGGTGAGAAGCAGTCGGTGGAGGGCGGCGCGGGAGGACGCGGTCAGAGTGGGCTAGCACGGGGCAGGGACGTGGCCCCGCCGGGCAGAGGATGGCGCGAGAGGATGCTACGGGCGGTCAGGTGGATCGGGTGAAGGAGAAGAGGAAGGAGAGGATAAGGTACAAAGGGAGAGAGGCATTTTGGACATCTTTACTGACCGGGCCCACATATCAGGGCAGTTAAACGGTAAAAATTGGACGGAATATGGACGAAATGGCATGGGTGACAAAAAAAATTCGGTCAGTGTCACATGTGATTGCACAAACTTTTTAGTGACTTACAGATAATTACAATCTTTTATAATGGTACAAAGGTAAATGCCTCCATTAAAGTGATTTGAGGCGTAGGACGTTGGCAGAGATCTAGTAGGACTAGTATACATTATTATTTTTGTACGGAGTATACATACACTATCCCTGCAGACGGCAGTATAAAAACAGGATATACTGTATTTTTTTTCTTGTTATTATAACAGGATACATAGTATCTGTACGGATCATAGCTGCGTTCCTTCAACTTGTCACAAACTGTGGCGGTGGTGAGAACACTCCACATGGAGAAATTTACTAATGCATGCATGTATTAAAAAGTACTAGATGGTAGTATGGGTGTGGCGAGGGAAGCAAACAGCCCCCTTACTGATTATATTACATGAAATCTAAATTTTTAGCACTTGGGTTAAATTGCTCAGGTGTATGGTTGTCCTACATTTACATTTAGGTCCTAGTACTCTTCTAAACATACTAAGGCCTGGTTTAGTTCTAAAAAATTTTCACCCCAAACTATCACATCAAATCTTGCGGCACATATATAGAGTATTAAATATAGACAAAAAAAACTAATTGCACAGTTTGGTTGGAAATCACGAGACGAATGTTTTAAGACTAATTAGTCCATGATTAGCCATATGTGCTACAGTACTAACATGCGCTAATGCTGGATTAATTAGGCTTAATAAATTCGTCTCGCAGTTTCCAGACGAGCTATGTAATTAGTTTTTTTTATTAGTATCCGAATCTCCTTCCGACATTCCCGAAACATCCAATGTGATATCAAAAATTTTCATTTCGTGAACTAAACACAGCCTAATTGTACCGCATCAGGTCTAAAGTCTTCGGAACTTGTGTTAAACAGCGTGTGTAGTATATGCTGTGGCTCTCTCTAGCCTTCTTCGCTTCAGTGACTAGCCATGCATACTAAGAAATAATAATAATGGCGACAGTTCCATCTGGAACAAACGGCGATAATGAAACCATCACCACTGGTACAAAAGCATATATACCGGCCTTAGTGTGCGCCAAATCTTAGTGCAACCAGGAGCCTTCCTGAGCGGGGAAGTAAATAAGAGAGAAAATGAGACTGACACGTCTACCTCACACGCTATGGGCAATGACATCATATAGTTTTAGCACGCCACGCAGATAGTTTAATTTAATATATATAGGTGCACCCTAAATACGATACAATGTTCGTGCGCTCTCTTCACTGGATATGTGGTCCTTCTTTTCACTCATTCCTTCTTTACCTATGTTCAACATCACTATCGGGCCTTGTTTGTACACGGGTCGTGTGCGTTATATGTGTTGTGTGGGCGTGCGTGTGTACGAACAGATGCTATAACTGTACCCAGATGAGAGGCAATAAAAAAAACATCTCTATCGGGGCTAAAGGAAGCAGGTTATAAGGCTACGAGTTTGCAAGTTAGGATCTACAGTGCCCTTCACCAAATGCTTTAGCAGATGCATATAGCGGAGCATCTATATATAATATCCCAAACATGGAGCTACAGCAAACTAGAGGGGGTGCCTTTCTCTTATATGTGTAAAAATTTGGTCTGCAACCATGGTGAAAATTTGTTTTTAATAGTGGTTTTTCAAATTTCTATGGGTGCCTGGGCACCCACAACCTTCAACGTAGCTTCGCCCCTGGAGCTACCTTTCAGACACTTTCTCCATCGTTCGTATGGTCCTACCACACTCAATAGTGGTGCATTGGCTCTTAACTCTGTGCCCTCATCTTCACCTCTCTCGTCTCAGTTTGATTGAGACAAGTTCATCACCACCTTTAGGTATGAGAGGTACTTCCAAAGTTCATAGACCTAGATGACAATATCCCTTAACACATAAGAGGAGTATGTATGTGTGTACTTTATTGTATATGTATTCGTTCATTCGTAATCTTGTAGTCACTACTGTTATAATCTGATACCCCTAGCTAGTTATGCACAGCAGTCCTCGGATCTTTGAAAGGATATTGCGAGTATGACACAAGCTTGTGTCGTATCAAGAACGATGTAGTTGAATAGCATAGAAAACCCTAGATAACGACGTTGAAGCAACCAGAACAAGAGATTTGGATTTTGGCAAAGTCGACGACCGCAAATTCTATAAGCACAACTCCAAAAGATTGCAAGTGATTGTGTAGGTCTCACAACCCTACTTGACCCTCTAGGACCCACTGATTCTTACCCTTACAAGAATATAGTGCAATAGAACTATCTAGCCTAATCCTTTTGAGTGCTCTTAATTGATTCTTACAAGCCTTGAATGGGACCCTTATGTTGGCTTGATTGATGCCTACGTCCTCTACCCCTTGTTTATATAGTTCTTTCAAAAGCCCCTATACATGCAAGTAGAAATCTTACTCCTAGTAGGGTTCTATACTTAAGTCCTATTAGAACTAGGGGTCTGTTTAGTTGACTTCCAAAATATACTAAATCAATGATTTGGCAACCAAAAGTTGCCAAAAGTTGCATAAAAATATTTGCCACAGATTTGGCAAGCCAAATATGAGGTATTGGCAAATTTTGATAACCAACCAAATAGAGATCAAAAACTTGGCTTGCCTAAGTTTTGGCAACCAGAAATTGGCTATTAACCAATCAGGCCCTAGATCTCCTAATAGTACACGTCTATTGAGTTCTGTTGCAAGTAGAATTTGAGCCACCATACAACAACCATGGTGAAACTGTAGTGTAACACCCTAAAATTTGCATCATTTAAAATAGGTAGATTTGATTTAATTATGTGTTTTGTGAGCATGTAAACTTAGAAAATAATAACTTTTGTTAAATTAAAATCAACTATAAGGTCTAGTTACATGCTTGTGCATATATGCTGCTGCATATTTATTTTATGATGTTTGGGTTTGATCAAAATTTCAAAAGGATTTAAATTTGATTTGAATTTGGATTTGAAAATAAAATTGAAAAAAAAAGAAAGAACTCTTTCTCCTCCCTCTCTTCTGGCCCAGCTCGGCCTTGCTTTCTTTTCTGTGGCCTATCTTCCCGCAGCAGCCCAATCCCCCACACCTTCGCTCTTCTCTCCCGCAGCGGCCCTGTAGGCCGGCCCAGCGTCGCCCACGCCGTTTCCCTGTCTCCCACGCGTCTCGCTAACTTGTGGGACCCACGTGTCAGTGATTTCTTCAACCTTCAGTCGTGTCCACGCCGGACACTACCGCCGCCGCCATGACTCCGTTCGTTCGGCGTGCGCTCCAAGTTTCCCCGGCCTTAAATAGTAGCCCCGCACCGCGCCGCCTTCCCATCGAGCCTAGAGCAAGCTTCCTCTCATCCTGAGTCACCGTGCTGTGAAACCCAAGCGTCGTCGTCTGCCGTTTGCCTCACCGAGCCACCCGCCGCCTCCCTTTGATCCGCACCACGGTATGCTGCCTAGCCGAGTTCAATGTTCTCTCCTCTTTCTCCTGGTGCCCTCGGTTTGTTTCCCCATGGTCCGTAGGCCGTGTTTTACGTGCGCCGCCCGTCTCTGGACATGGCGCCGCCGCCAGCTCGCCGCTCAGCTCGCCGCCGGCCACGCCGGTCCGCTCTCTCTCTCTCTCTCTCTCTCTCTGATCTATTCCTAGCCGTTCAATCTTGATCCAACAACTTAGATCGGCTGGTACCGATTCGGCCGACCGTTTTGTAAAAGAACCCCCGCAATATTCTAAGTTCAAACCCGCGGTCCTTGACGTATTCCCCATAATATGTTTTCTATTTTTGAAAATGTATTTTCTTTCGAATTAGATTCAAAATATGCTTTCTTCTTCTGAAAACGTAGTTTTATTGGTTAGATCTAAAATATGTTTTCATCTATTTACAGTTTTGCCACTAATCTTCGTTTTAACTTCGATTTGATCCATTCAAGTTGCGTTAGGTTCATAATTGCGTAATCTATATGTTCATACTACTGTTATGTATGTTTTCAACTTTTAAAATTCGAGGTTAGATTTAATCCATTAGTTTAATAAAGAAAATCTTGTTTAATTCATAACTTCTTCGTTTTAGCTCCGATTTTCGTGATCTTCGCGTCTGTGTGTTCGTAGCAAGATGTAGATTTGTTTTACAAACTTTTCATCTTGATTTTATACTGATTGATGTACTATTCTAATCTATAGCCTTTATTTACTATGCATGATTGCTTCTGGATGCTTGTATGTTGCTGTAATTATCGAATATAGACGGTGAGCAATTCGTGGGTGATCAAGAGTACTACTTTGACGAGTAGGATCAGTAGGAACACTTTGTTCAAGGCAAGTATAGCATGGAATCATCCTTGTTTCCTATCAACTTTAATACATTTAATTCATATTGCATGTGTCAACTTAATAGGGATTCCCTAAAATTGAACTTATACCTTGTCTCCTATGGGATATGCATTGGGTAGCTTTGCTAGTGCTCAACTAAACCATGATCTTGTAACTTGACTAATGGTATATGCAATAAACATTAAAACCTAAATTTTTAGCAACATGGAAACAAGGGCTGGAGTGTTTAACTACTTTCTAAATGCTTCATATTTCTCTCCCTAAGGACTTATCTATAAATGATCATTCGGGACTTACAGTACAGCTGTGAGGGCTACATGGCTCTGGATTTAGCTCTGTATGAGGACCTTTTCTAGCTAGTTAGAGGTTACCTTTATGGCATAAGAATGGCTTGTCAAATCGAGTATAGTGTCTCTACTCTTATGTGTATAGCCATGATGGAATTATGCCATTCGACAGGGGGGGTTTCTATATCTATTTGCCGAGTGAATCTAATGGTCCTAACTTGTTAGACGAACCTTTGAAAGGCTTTATAGTGAATCCTGCCTGCTCACCTCGGAAGTGTTTTGGGAGTTATATACCCGGGCATATGGGTATCATGACTCACAGTGGAAGTGTACAACCTCTAAAGAGTGTAAAACTGGTATGTCAGCCGTGCTCACGATCACGAGCGGCCTTGGAACCCTTATGGAATAGATGATCACTATTAAGTAATTGTTTTTGCTATATATTACTCATGTTTACATTAATCATGTGTTTTACTTTGGGATTAAAACAACTTATTACTACTCTTATGCTAAAATTGTGACAACTAAAAGCTAAATGTTGTTAAATCCGTGTCAAGCCCTTTTTAAGCCTCATAACCCCATGTTACACTTGTTGAGTACGAGATATACTTACGCTTGTTTATTCTCATTATTTGGATAAAAATCCCAGATGAATAACAGATTGCAATGGTAATGATGACTTTCCTGAGGATTACTAGACTTGTGGTCAACCAGTTGACGTCCCTGTGCTATGGAGCTTCCGCGAGAGAGTTATCTTTATACTTTTGCTGTATTTATGTGAAGACTATGTCATAATATTCGTGATGTAATAAACACTTGTGATGATACTATCTATAATTTGTCGGCTGTCGGTGTTTCGGACCAGGGGGTCCTCAACCAACCAGTGAATTTGTTCTGCGTGCTCTCGATTCTAGATGGTGATGCAAAGAGACACAAGGTTTATACTGGTTCAGGCAATCGAGGCCCTATGTCCAGTCTGAGAGGTCAATCTTGTATTCCTTGCACCGAAGTGCTCGTAGTAGGGGGTTACAAGCTAAGGGAGAGAGGGAGCTGGTCCTTGGTCTCGGCAGGGTGTCGTGCGGGCCGCTTGAGGCGCTGCTCTCAGGCGGTAGGGATGTGCGCGTGTATGTGTGTTTTGCGATGTCTTCTCCCTTCTCTAACTGGCCCAAGTCCTCTCCTTTTATAGCCTAAAGGGAGGACGAGGATGGTACATGAGCTAACTACACGGTGTCGTGTGAACAGAAGCGGCGTGTCCGAGCCCTGTAGTCTATTCCTGTGGCGGCGTGGTCGTTGGAGTGGTCCGTCCTAGGAGCACTAGAGCGGCGTGGTCGTTGGAGTGGTCCATCCTAGGAGCACTGGAGCGGCGTGGTCATCCCATTAGATTCTGTGTGTCGTGGGAACCTCAGGACTACCTCGGGGTGGGTGTGGTGGTAAATGTGCAAGCCACTATGGACGGACCGTGCGCGAGGCCGAGGCTTGGTCGGTGCCGAGGCTGCACCGTGGTGGAGGGGTCTCAGCAGGTGCGAACCCTAAGATTGTCGAGACCTTGGTGTGCAGTGCCAAGGTCTCGAATGGGCGGTTGATCATGGGCACAGCGTTAGGACACAGTGGCTGGTAATCCCTGCCGTACCCTGTCCCAGCCGGTATGGCGCCGATCGTGGACACAGTGTTAGGATATAGTGGCCAGTAATCCCCGTCGTGCCCTGTCCCGGCCGGTATGGCGCTGATGCGACCTCGGGTCGCGTTGGCCATTCTATGGCGTGGAGCCGTCGTCCGGCTGAGATTGTGGGAGTGGTTGAAGCATTGATGAGACATGACGCGTTGTCTGGAGGGTCGGTCGAGGCGGGGGGTGATGGGCTGCTGATGACCCGGCCTTGAGCGATATGGAGAATGAGGCCTCACGCGAGACAGAGATCGGGCTCCTTGCCAAGGCCTCGCACGAGCCGCCTCACACGATATGGAGAATGCACTCCCTGCCAAGGCCTTCCGTGGAGAGCCTCGGGCGAGGCGGAGACGGCGTTCCCTACCGAGGCCTTTCCTAGGGAGCCTCCTGTGAGGCGGAGTTTATGTTAGGATGCTGAGACCTCCTGCTCGAGGCTCGAAGCGAGGAGGAGGAGGTCCTAGTGGGCCCAGTCGTGGCAGGTGAGGGGCCCACGGCTTACCTTCTAGCTTTATTTATTTTTAGATGGGACTTTTAGCGATCCATTTGATGTTTGCTTGGGGTACCCCGTTCTAAGGTACCCGACAGTAGCCCCCGAGCCTCGGGGGGAGTGCGTGCACTCCCCCTGAGGTTTTGCCGAGGCTTGGTTTATACCTGCCCCGTAGGAATTGGGGTTTGTTTTTTTTTTGATGTTCCAGTGGGTGCGCGCGAGCGCACCCGCCGGGTGTAGCCCCCAAGCCCCTGGAGGAGTGGAGTTACTCCTCCAAGGGCTTTCTTCATTTTCGCGTCTGAACGAGTAGTTCTTATTGCATTTGCCGAGCCCCCAAGCGCAAGTTCGGGTTGCGGGGGTCTCGACGAGGCTGTAGAAAAATGTCCTCTAGCCTCCGCATGGAGCGAGAGGTTCGTCAGGGGTCCCCTGACTTTGGGTATGATCCTCATGCTTTCTTTCGCTCGGAAGGAGGGTGGAATGTGCCAGGCTACCCTCGATGGGCACGAGCATGGACACTTCTGGTGAGCTGTTAGCGGGTAGTCCGAGTGGAGGCCCAAGCCCTGTTTGCTAGGGGACGGCTAGCGGTCCAGAGACGCACTCCAAGAGTACCAGGGGGTTTCTCTAGTGGGTGCCAAGGTCGTTCGCTAGGCCTCGGTGGCTCGGTGCCTCCCTACGGTGGGATCCCATTCGGATACTTCCCCGCCGGTCTCGGACACGACTTAGGACGCCCCGAGTGATCGTTTGCTCGGGCCTGGGCCATTCGTAGGCTCGCCCCGAAGTCGTCCCTGACTCTGTTCCCCTGGGGTGGCTATCGAAACCTCTTGGAGGCCTAGCCTTCGAACCCCTAGTCCGTAACAGGCTTGGTGCCCTTTATCACGTTTGTAGCGAAACCCCTAGCGCGGTTTTAGACCGTTTGTCTTCGTCTTGGTTGTCCTGGCCCTTTCATCTGATCTTCACATGTCCTTCTTGTTCGGACGGAGGGTTTGTTTGCCAAGCCCATTCTGGTCTCGGCAAGGTTGTAGGAAGAGCCCCTAGCCTCTGCGTTAGAGGGCCGTCGGGAGTTCCCTTGGCTTTTTATACGCCCCTCGCGCGTGAGGGTTTGTTTGCCGAGGCCCCTTTGGGCGCGAGCCCGGGTTGTGGGGTCTCGGCATATTTACAGGAGGAGCCCCCTAGCCTCTGCATAGAGTGAGAAGGCCATCGGGGGTTCCCCTAACTTTTTATGCGACCCTCGCAGTTCCTTTTCGCTCGGAAGGAGGGGTGGAATGTGCCTCGCTACCCTCGATGGGCACGAGCGATGGCACTTCCGGTGAGTTGTTATCGGGTAGTCCGAGTGGAGGCGCGAACCCTGTTCATTAGGGGACAGCTAGCGGTCCAGAGACACACTCCAAGAGTACCAGAGGATTTCTCTAGTGGGTGCTGAGGCCGTTCGCTGGGCCTCGGTGGCTCGGTGCCTCCCTACGGTGGGATCCCATTCGGATACTTTCCTACCGGTCTCGGACACGACTTTGGGCATCCCAAGCATTTCACTTGCTTGGGCCTTGGCCCCGTATAGGCTCGCCCGCAGTCGCCCCTGACTCTATTATCCTGGGGTGGCTGTCGAAACCCTTTGGGGTCTAGTCTTTGAACCCCTAGATCGTAATAGGCTTAGAGCCTGGTTCCTTCCTACGAAAGGAATAGGTCGCGGGGAATATCTTCCCTATTGGCTTGGCAATGGGTGGCATGCCTTTTGAGGCAGTTTCATGGGGAGGTGAAACGACGCCTGTTGCCGTAGTGGCCGAGCATGACGTGGTGGACGGGATGTAACCGTCCTCGCATTTAATGCAGGAGATGTGGGCGCGTGGGCCGACGAAATCAGCTCATGGTTAACCGCACCGGACGGGGGGAAAACCTCCCTGATTTCGTCGCCCGTTCGTTTCACCTCCCCCTGCATAAATACCCAAGGAGTCTCGCCCCTCTTCATCTTACCTTGCCTGTATTAGCACCGCCTCTGTCGAGCCATCGCCAGAGCAGCGGGTGCCGGGAAGAAGAGGAGAGAAGAGCGAGCCTAGGGAGAAAGCGAGAAAAAAGCGAGAGCGTGGGAGGGAGAGAGAAAACTCACCACCGCACCTGATTCCTCCATCGCACCCATGGCCAGCAACGTCGTCGTTGTTGATGCGGACCCCTAGGATCCATCGGACATCACCGAGGAGATGCTCCAGTCGCTTGTCGACGGTGGACTCCTCCGCCCGGTGACAGACCCTACTAGGCCGGAGTGGATTGCTCCGTATGGCGAGCCAGAGCCGAGGCCTCATGATGGCTACGTCATGAGCTTCATCTCCTTCCATGAGCGCGGCCTTGGCGTCCCGGTGGACCGGTTCATGCGGGCGCTCCCGTACTACTATGGCATGGAGCTCCACAATTTTAATCCCAACTCCATTGCTCAGGCGGCTGTCTTCGTTGCCGTCTGCGAGGGGTATTTAGGGATTGCTCCCCATTGGGAGCTATGACTCCATCTGTTCTGGGCGGGGCATACTACCAAGCCGACGGGCACGTCGGGTAAGAGGAAGGCGTTGAGGGCCAGAGGCTGCACTCTCCAAGTGCGTCAGGACTGCCTGCACCTCTACATCCCAGCCCAACTCGCGTCCTCCAACCGCCGGTGGTACACGAGTTGGTTTTACCTCCATAATGACGACGAAGGGCTTCCCCCTACACCGGGCGGATTGTGGGGAGTTGCCCGGAGAAATGGAAGTGGGGTGTCCCGAAGGTCGACCAGCCCAAGCTAGAGCCTCTCCTGGAGGGGCTGGCGAGGCTGCGAGGCCATGGCCTCACCGTGGCCATGGTCGTGGCCGCCTTCCACCGCCGGAGGGTGCTGCCGCTGATGGCTCGGCGGTAGCGGCTATTCGAGATGAAGCTGGGTGAGCCCATTGAGGGCACCCAGATGTCCTCCTCCGCCCTTTTCGACGAGGAAATTCATCGTCGGGTGGGGGAGACAGTAGAGGCAAAGTTGAGGGGCGGCAACTTGACCCCCATCGCGATGCGGCCGTCGCGGGGGTTCCTTCCGCTGGTAAGTCGTGCGCCGCTGTAGCCTCTGAACCTCCTCAGTCTCCCTTTGCCCCTTGTTCCCTCATGTGCGTTTGTCATTTCTTTAGGGGATGAGAGACGTGCGCTCCTCTCCACCGCCCGTTCCCGAGGACGCGGGGCGGCGGGCGATTAACCGCGCTCACGCCGATGCGCAGAAGAAGCAAAAGGACACCAAGGCGGCGAAGCGCACAAAGCATATCCTCGCGCACGAGGAGCTGGACTAGCGCCGCCATCAACAACGGAAGGATGGTCTCCCGCTGGAGGAATCCCCGTCGACGTCGTTGTCGATGGAGGCCTCGGACGGGAATGACAGGGGCGAGGGAGGGCGAGGTCCCCTGGACCACTTTCCTGACATCGTGGAGGTGGCGCCCGGGGTGTCGGCGAGCAGCCCAGCACCCCTGGGAAGGGGAGGAGAAGCGGACCCGGGGCCGGCGGTTGCCCGCCCTGGGGCCGAGGCTGACACGCTCGAGGCGTGGGTGTTAGGCAAACGCACCGTCAGCCCGGTAGGCTCGGCGGCTGTGGTGGAGCAGGTGGCGGTGGAGGCGACGTCACCGCCCCTGCAGAGGACCGAAGGGGCGCCGGGGTCCACTGAAGACCGACCAGCGCCGATGGATACGGAGGAGACGCCTCTGCCGCCGCCTCCGCCGTTGTGGATGAGGTTTGCCGTGGCAAAGCAGGGGCCGCCCTGTTCAAGGCAAGTGTATTCTTGGCAGGGTCTTGGTGTCTTCCGTTCGCTTTTTTGGTCTCGCGCTGACCCTGTAGGTTAATTTTCCTTAGTCGAAAGCGGCCTACGGACGACCTTCCCTTGGCGCCCCTTAAGGCGCTTAAGGCGAGCCCCGGCTCCTCCGCCCACTGGGTGGTGGAGGCGCAAGCCGCCATCCACCGTGGCATGGCGTCGGCAAGGGTCGACTTGAAAGAACCGGCCGCCCAAGGAGGGGCTGCCGAGGCGGCCCCTACACCGTTGAAAGAGGGATCGCTCCCATCCCGCGGGGGCGAGGCTCACGAGTCGGATAGGGCCAGCGCGCCCTTGGTTGCCAAGGCCCCCGGGGTCTTCGAGGCTGAGGCCATGGAGGCCACGGTGCCCATGACCGCCGAGACCGCAGTGGCCGCGGTTGGTGTCTCTGGGTCTGCCGAGGCCACAATGGCGGAGGCTGAAGCCCCCGAGACCATCGAGGCCATAATTGCAGAGGCCGGAGCCCCCGAGGTCACCAAGGCCGTTGTGATGGCGGTGAGGCCGTCTGTCGAGGAGGCAGAGACGCAGGCGGTGCCCTTGGTTCAGGGCCCACCGTCGTTGCGAGGGAGCGCCTGGGAGGCGGAGGTCTATCCGATCTCCTCTGACGATACTTCCTGGGCGCGGGAGGTGGTCGATGCCAAGGAGACCGATGCCGTGGAGCAGCCGGCGTCGCTCTTGGACGAGGGAAGCTCGGCCCTCATGTGGGCGCGACCCGAGCCTCGTGGGTGGGATCACCCGTGGGTACTATGGCGGAGCCAGGATGACCCTGAGGGGGAGCCTCTGTTTGCCCTTGAGGATGCGGCCAAGGGCGGGCGCTGGAACACCTTCGAGCAGTACCGCCAGCTAGTGAAGCGGTCGCTATGGACGGCGCTATCCGTGGTGGCCGATGAACTGCCTGGAGTCACCCAGATTCGTGTTTTCCTTTCTCGCACGACGTTTCTTTTCTTGGTTTTGTTGCGACCAATGACCCTCATTCTACTTCCCCAGGAGCTCAAGCCCCGGTCGCTTGGGAAGTCGGTCTTCCTTCGGTGGGAGAGGGGCGTCTAGGACCAGCTTCAGCGGCAGAGGGGCCTTCTTGCCGACGCTAACGAGCTTCTATCGGCGCGAAGCGCGGAGGTGGAGGACCTCCGCCTTCGCTGTGCCGACACGAAGGTCGAGGTGGCCACAGCCCAGACACAGCTCGCCCCCTTGGCGGCGTGGGTCAAGGAGCTAGAGGAGGAGCTTACCCGCGCGGTCGGTGATCGGGATGCCTTTAGGTCTCGGGCCAAGGATGCGACGGCCTTAGGCAAGGCCCTCGCCGGGTAGCTAGGGGCAGAGGAGAGTGCGCACCGGCTGACCAAAGGCGCTCTGAACGAGGCCCTTGCTGCGGTTGAGGCCTTGCAAATCGAGGCTATGGTTTTGAAGGGGACGGTCGAGGGTGAGTTCCAGTCCCCTTGTTTTGTTTCCTTTTCCTTATGTTTGCTCCCTAACTTCCTTGTATGACGCAGAGCTGGGAAGTGAAGCTTCCAGGGCGGCCGAGGCCTCTAGGTTCGAGGTCCAACGGTTGAAGGAGAAGGTCGAGGCCTATCAATCTGAGACCCGTCGCTGGGAGCTGAAGGCCAAGGGTGAGTTCCGTGGGCTTTCGTCCCTAACTTAGGTTGTCCTTTCTCTCGCTCGACCTCATTCCATTTTCCGCAGTGCAGAGTCAGAGGCAGAGATCATTTGGGTCACCGAGGCTTCCAGCGCGATGCAGACGGTGCTCGAGACCGAGATCAGGGAGCACGAGGCGCTGAAGCGTGCTGCCCTTTCCACCTACGAGGCCTTGGAGGTCAAGGGGGTTCAGTCAGGCAGCTCCCTTGGGAGCCGCTTGACTACGCTGAGCATCCAGATGCACGAGCGGCTCCGAGGGGCTCTGCACACGGGTGTCAAGCGGGCGCTGGCTGTCATCTCCTCTCACTACCTTGGCGTCAACCTCCCGGCCATTAGTGATGGCTATGTTCTGCCTGATGATGAGGAGGAACCTGACGCGGCGGTCGCAAAGCTGATGGAGGCGGCGAAAGGCCCTGGCACGACGCTGGCGATGCTCTTCGAAGAGGAGGTGGTTCCTCCCCTACCATCTGCTGGTGCTAAAGGCCCTGAGCCTTGATCTGGGCCCCGAGGGCTATGTAAAAATAGAATAGGGGTTATTTTCTATATCGTAATGCTTGTGGCCATCGAGGCCTTTACTTTTGAAGTATTTGTGTTTCTTAGTTGTTTTTCTTATGTTTCCGAGCCTCTGCCCTCTGTTGCTTCTGATCAGATTTCGTTTGCAAAACATCCCCTTGGGGCCTAAGCCATCCCTTGAGCGAGAGGTAGTGAGGGAGTGCCGTAGCCCAGGGGCATAGGCCGTCTCGCGACTCTACTGGCCTCTTGCTTAGGAAACAGACGTTGGTCCAAGGAGTTTTTACAACTGATTCGTCAGAGCCTGCTAGAGTTTTGGCGTAGGATTTTTTGCGAAAAACAACTGAAGAATGGTGCATGGGACCTAGGGGGATTCCCCCATCTAGCCCCCGAGGGAGGCTCGGTTCTGCCGAGGCAGAGCCGAGTGTCCCTTGTCGTGTTACTGTACTGCCGAGACCTATGATGGGCTCGGGGGGTTTCTCGAAAAGTTAGACCAACTAAAGAACGCTTTTTAATTGTATTTCGAGAAACGATATATACAATGCTTGGAAATTTAGGGATAAAAGCGATGTAGCTGTTCTATGTTCCAAGTATTGGTGAAGACTTCGCCCTTCTCGTTGGCCAGCTTGTAGGTCCTGGGCTTCAGTACTTGGGCGATGATGTACGGTCCTTCCCACGACGGGGCTAGCTTGTGGCGACCCTTGTTGCTTTGTGCTAGCCTCAACACCAGGTCGCCCACCTTCAAGTCTCAGCCTCGGATGCGTCGGGCCTGATAGCGCCGTAGGCTCTGCTGGTATTTGGCCGAGTGTAGTAGCGCGACGTCTCAGGCTTCCTCCAGTTGATCAAGGGCATCCTCTCGGGTGGTGCGGTTACTTTGTTCGTTGTAGGCTTGTAGCCTCAGGGAACCGTATTCCAAGTCGGTGGGGAGGATGGCCTCGGCCCCATAGACCAGGAAGAAAGGCGTGAACCCCATGGCTCGGCTTGGAGTGTTCCTTAGGCTCCAGATGACCAACGGGAGTTCGGCGAGCCATTTCTTGCCAAACTTTTTTAACCGGTTGTGAATCCTTGGCTTGAGGCCTTGTAGGATCATGCCGTTGGCACGCTCTACTTGGCCGTTGGTCCTTGGGTGTCCTACGGCCGACCAGGCCACATGGATGTGGTGGTCGTCGCAAATCGTCAGGAACTTTTTGCCGGTGAACTGTGTCCCGTTGTCGGTGATGATGGTGTTGGGGACCCCAAACCTATGGATAATGTCAGTGAAGAACATCATCGCCTGCTTGGATTTGATTCGATTGATCGGACGAGCCTCAATCCATTTGGAGAACTTGTCGATTGATACCAGTAGATGGGTGTAGCCCCCGGGGGCCTTTTGTAGAGGCCCAACCATGTCGAGCCCCCACACGGCAAATGGCCACGTGATGGGGATGGTTTGCAAGGCTAGGGCTGGGAGATGTGTCTACCGGGCATAGTACTGGCATCCTTCGCAGGAGCGTACCAGCTTGGTAGCGTCGACGACTGCTATCGGCCAGTAGAACCCCTGGCGGAAAGCGTTCCTTATGAGCGTCTAAGGCGCCGCATGGTGCCCGTAGGCGCCTGCGTGTAAGTCCCAAAGCAGGGCTTGGCCCACTTCGGAACTGACACACCGTTGGAGGACACCCGAGGGACTTCACCTGTACAACTCACCATTGTAGAGGGCATAGGTCTTGGCTCACCGCGCAAGTCATCACGCTTCAGTTTTATCGTCAGGAAGCTCCCCCCGATCAAGCCAATCGAGGAACAGGACTCGCCAATCCATGTCCTGATCAGTCTATGGAGGCTCGGTGTTGACTTCCATGACCTCGAGCTTGGTCGAGGGGGTCTTGGCAGCAGAGGGGGCATCGAGCTTTGCCATGGGTTCCACAGGTGGGCCCTCCCCTGTTGCCGAGGTGTATCCAATGGAAGGTTTGTGGAGGTCTCTAGCGAAGATGTTCGGGGGGACCGGGGCCCATGCCGAGGCCATCTTTGCCAGCTCATCGGCGGCCTCATTGTACTTCCGCGCAACGTGATTTAGCTCGAGACCGTCGAACTTGTCTTCTAGGCGTCGTACCAACTTGCAGTAAGCCTCCATTTTTGGGTCGAGGCAGTTTGACTCCTTCATCACTTGATCTATGATGAGCCGTGAGTCACCTCGGACGTCGAGGCGTCGTGCCCCAAGTTCGATGGTGACTTGTAAGCCGTTGATGAGGGCCTCGTATTTGGCCACGTTGTTGGAGGCGGCGAAGTGGAGCCGCACCATGTAGCGCATGTGTACTCCGAGGGCTGAAATGAAGAGCAGACCCGCGCCTGCCCCGGTTTTCATCAGGGATCCATCGAAGTACAGGGTCCAGCACTCCATCTGAATTTGAGTGGGTGGCAGTTGAGTATCTATCCATTCAGCCATGAAATCGGCCAAGACCTGGGACTTGATCGCTTTTCGAGGCGCAAAGGTCAAGGTTTCCCCCATGAGCTCGACTGCCCATTTGGCTATCCTGCCCGAGGCCTCCCGATTATGAACTATTTCGCCTAGGGGGAAAGATGATACCACAGTCACTGGGTGCGACTCGAAGTAGTGACGCAGCTTGCGCCGGGCCAGGACCATGGTGTAGACCAGCTTCTGGATGTGGGGGTAGCGTGCTTTGGTCTCCGAGAGCACCTCACTGATGAAATAAACAGGTCGTTGGGTGGGCAGAGTATGCCCCTCTTCCTGCCTTTCTACCACTACGGCAGCGCTGACCACCTGGGTCCTTGCGGCGACGTAGAGTAAGAGGGTCTCGTCCATGGCCGGGGGTATCAGGACGGGAGGATTTATGAGCAGTGCTTTGAGTCTATCGAGGGCTTCTTCGGCCTCGAGAGTCCAAGAAAAATGCTCGGATTTTCTCAAGAGTCGGTACAGAGGCAAACCTTTTTTGCCGAGGCGCGAGATGAAGCAGCTTAGGGCCGCAAGGCATCCTATGACCCTCTGTACTCCCTTGAGGTCCCTGATTGGTCCCATGCCGGTTATGGCCGAGACCTTCTCTGGGTTGGCTTCAATGCCGCGTTCCGAGACTATGAATCCCAAGAGCATGCCTCGGGGGACCCCGAATACACACTTCTTAGGATTGAGCTTGATGCCCTTCTCTCTAAGGCATTTGAAGGTTATCCTCAAGTCATCAACGAGATCCTCAGCCCTTCTGGTTTTGACCACGATGTCATCTATGTAGGCCTCGATGGTTTGCCCGATGTTGTCGCCAAAGACTTGGGTCATGCACCGCTGGTACGTGGCACCTACGTTTCTGAGGCCGAAGGGCATCGTCACGTAGCAGTACATGCCAAACGGTGTGATGAAAGAAGTCGTGAGCTGGTCAGACTCTTTCATCTTGATTTGATGGTAACCAAAGTACGCATCGAGGAAAGACAGGGTCTCGCACCCTGCAGTGGAATCAACGATTTGATCGATTCGAGGTAATGGGAAGGGGACCTTTGGACAGGCTTTGTTCAAACCGGTGTAGTCTACACACATCCTCCATTTCCCATTTTTCTTCTTGACTAACACGGGGTTAGCCAACCATACTGGGTGGGACACTTCCTTAATGAACCCGGCCGCCAAGAGTTTCTGTATCTCCTCACCGATGGCCCTACGCTTTTCCTCATCGAAGCGGCACAGGCGTTGCCTCGCGGGTCTAGATCCGGCCCAGATGTCCAGGGCATGCTCGGCGACCTCCCTTGGTATGCCCGGCATATCTGAGGGACTCCATGCGAATATGTTGGTGTTCGCACAGAGAAAGTCGACGAGCACGGCTTCCTATTTGATGTCGAGGGTGGCGCTGATCCTCAGCGCTTGGTCGTCGGGGTAGGCGGGGTCGACCGGGATGAGTTTGATGGTTTCCATGGGCTCAAACGCCCCCGCGCGATGCTTGGAGTTAGGCACCTCGCCACTGAGTTGGTCGAGGTGGGCGATGAGGGTTTCGGCCTCCGCAAGGGCCTCGGTGTACTCGATGCATTCAACATCGCAGTCGTATGCATGTTCGTACGTGGACTCAATCGTGATGACACCGCTAGGGCCTAGCATCTTGAGCTTGAGGTAGGTATAGTTGGGCACTGCCATGAACTTAGCGTAGCATGGCCACCCTAGAATGGCATGGTAGGCTCCCCTGAACCCGACTACCTCGAAGGTGAGGAGTTCCTTGCAGTAGTTGGAGGGGGTGCCGAAGCAGACAGGAAGGTCGATGCGCCCGAGGGGTCGCGTGCGCTTCCCTGGCACGATGTCGTGGAAGGGCGCGACGTCACCTCAGAGACTCAACCGGTCGATCTCCAAGAGCTCTAGGGTGTTGGCGTAGAGGATGTTGAGGCCACTGCCTCCATCCATCAACACCTTGGAGAGTCGGGTGTTGCTGATGATCGGGTCGACAACCAGTGGGTACTGCCCAGGATTCGGAACATGGTCAGGGTGGTCATCTCGATCGAAGGTGATCGCCTCACGGGACCAGTCGAGGTACTGGGGGTGGCCACCTTGACCGAGAAGACCTCTCGGCGTTCCCTCTTACGCTACCGCGCCGTGAGGCATGCCGAGGGCCCACCAAAGATCATGAAGGCGTTGCGTACCTCAGGGAACCCGTTGTCCTTGTCCTTGTCCCAGTCACCGGTGCCTTTCTGTTTGGCGTCGTCGTTGGGGAGCCCGAGCCTGGCATAGTAGCACCGTAGCATGGTGCAATCCTCGAGAGTGTGCTTGATAGGACCTTGGTGGTAAGGGCAGGGCTTCTTGAGCATGTTGTCGAAGGGCCTAGGGCCTTTGAAACCTTAGGGGTTCTTGTGTTCTACGGTCGTGACCAGATCAGCCTCCAGGACCTCCTGCTTCCCTAGGCGCCCCTTTTTCTTTCTCTTGGGGAGGTGGGAGGCTGAGGCCTTGGGGGCCTCATCCCTCCGCTTACCCTTAGTGTCGGTGTCGGGGAAGATGGCTCCTACAGCCTCTTCACCCGAGGCGAAGCTAGTGGCGATGTCGAGGAGCACAACGGCAGAGCGTGGCACGTTCTGTCCTAACTCTCGAACCAAGTCCCGACAAGTGGTGCCAGAGATGAAAGCCTAGACGATCTTCGAGTCGCCGACACTAGGCAACTCGGTGCACTGTTTGGAGAAGCGCCGGATGAAGTCTCAAAGAGACTCGCCCGGCTTCTAGCGGCAGCTCTTAAGATCCCAGGAGTTCCCAAGGCGCACGTATGTGCCCTGGAAGTTCCCGACGAAGACCCTAACCAAGTCGCGCCAGTCATGGATTTGCGAGGGAGGAAGGTGCTCGAGCCAGGCTCGCGCTGAGTCTGACAAGAGTAGGGGGAGGTTGCGGATGATGAGCAGGTCATCGTCTGCACCACCTAGCTGGCAGGCCAGGCGGTAATCGGCAAGCCAGAGTTCAGGGTTGGTCTCGCCGCTGTACTTCGCGAGATTGGCTGGTTGCCGGAACCGCGCGGGGAAAAGGGCAGCGCGGATGGCCCTACTGAAGACCCGAGGGCCTGGCAGTTCCGGGGAAGGACTGCGGTCCTCCCTGCTGTCGTAGCAACCGCCTCGGTGTGGGTGGTAGCCTCGAGCGAGCCCCTCATTGTCATGGCTGACCACCTCATGGTCTCCCTGTACCTCGCATCGATTGCCGAGGCGGTCTAGGAGCATGGGGGCCCTATGGGCTATCGGTGCTCGGTCGGGCTCAAGACGAGCTGGGGCCTCCTTGTCCTGCCGAGGCGGTGTAGTGGGTGGGTTCGAGGCACCCCCGTGTCGTTGGGAGGCAAAACTCTCAGCCTGCTGAACCGCGGCGGTCTCTAGGAGATCCCAGAGCTCGACGCGGACCCGCCGCCCCTCTGTGGTAGAAGGCTCGGGCATTGCGCGGACCAGCATTGCCGCAGCCACGACGTTCTGGCTAGCGCGATTGAAGACTGGGGGTTGCTCACTCCCTTCATCGTCATGGATGCGGTGATGCACATCGCGGGCCCTCCGTCGGGCTCCCCCGCCTTTGCCGCGACCTCGTTGTTCCTGTTCGAGAGAGTCTCGAAGCTGCTGCAGAAGGAGTTGGTCTTGTTCGACCTTGGCCTGGAGCTCATGGAGCTGTTCTAGGTCCGGGCGCTGAGGTCATGCAGGAGCGACGTTCTCATTTCGTGCGGCCGGCAGGATGGCGCGTGGAGGTGTGACGACGCCCGTGCCTGGGCGAAGCAGGGAACAGCTACCTGCCCCCTCGTCCTCTTCGCCCGCCCTCGGCATCCCGAGCCCGACGTGAAAACACTCGCGAGTGGGGTCATGGGTGCCTTCGTCGTCGGAGTCGGAGTAGCCGAAGCAGTATTCGCTTGCGGCCAAGAACTGGCGCAAAGCCCCAGGGTCGTTGAGTCCGGAGAAATCCACTCCGGGCCATGCCTCGTTCTCATCCGAGAAGTCGGCGTGGATGCTCAGGTCGAGAGCGAAGCGCTGGCGGCGTTTCGAGGGATGCTCGTGAGCGGCAGTGTAAGCATAGGCGTAAGAGGCGGTGGCATTTCTCAACCCAAAGGGGTATGGGGATGGCGCCGTCGCCAGATTCTGCCCCGCCGGGGTCAGTTCTTCAGGGAGCGGTGAAGCGGAGCTTGACGACTGGGCATCGCTGCGTGTCACAGACGACTTTCCTTTGTCCAAGCTCAGGCTAGACAGGTCCCCAGCCAGGGACCCTGTGCCAACAGCTGGTCGTAGGATATCGGCAGGGGGTGGCATGGCGCCTCGGGTTCGCGTAGTGTCGGGGTGGCCTTGTTCGTGTCGTGCTTGGCGAGCACGGCGAGAGCGGCCGCCCGGGTGCCGCCTGCGCCTGGGCTGCCAGGGTGTAACTTTGTCGTCGGACGGTGGGGCTCGAGGAGTGAGGAGTACCATGTCGTACCCATGCCCTAGAGACATGAACTCGAGGCTCCCGAACCAAACCATGGTGCCGAGACGCAATGGTGGTACGGGGTCTGCCATCCGGGACCTGCTGGGATGACGAAGCTGACACGCAGCGGCCCCTACCTAGCGCACCATCTGTTGGTGTTTCGGATCGGGGGGTCCTCAACCAACTAGTGAATTTGTTCTACGTGCTCCCGATTCCGGATGGTGATGCAAAGAGACACAAGGTTTATACTGGTTCAGGCAATCGAGGCCCTACGTCCAGTGTGAGAGGTCGATCTTGTATTCCTTGCACCAAAGTACTCGTAGTAGGGGGTTACAAGCTAAGGGAGAGAGGGAGCTGGTCCCTGGTGTCGGCAGGGTGTCGTGCGGGCCGCTTGAGGCGCTGCTCTCAGGCGGCAGGGATGTGCGCGTGTATGTGTGTCTTGCGATGTCTTCTCCCTTCTCTAACTGGCCCAAGTCCTCTCCTTTTATAGCCTGAAGGGAGGACGAGGACGGTACATGAGCTAACTACACAGTGTCGTGTGAACAGAAGCGGCGTGTCCGGGCCCTGTAGTCTATTCCTATGGCGGTGTGGTCGTTGGAGTGGTCCGTCCTAGGAGCACTGGAGCGGCGTGGTCGTCGGAGTGGTCCGTCCTAGGAGCACTAGAGCGGCATGGTCGTCCCATCAGATTCTGTGCGTCGTGGGAACCTCGGGACTGCCTCGGGGCGGGTACGGTGGTAAACGTGCAAGCCACTGTGGACGGACTGTGCGCGAGGCCGAGGCTTGGTCGGTGCCGAGGCTGCACCACGGTGGAGGGGTCTCGGCAGGTGCGAACCCCAAGATTGCCGAGACCTTGGTGTGCAGTGCCGAGGTCTCGAACGGGCGGTTGATCGTGGGCACAGCGTTAGGACACAGTGGCCGGTAATCCCCGCCGTACCCTGTCCCAGCCGGTATGGCGCCGATCGTGGACACAGTGTTAGGATATAGTGGCCGGTAATCCCCGTCGTGCCCTGTCCCGGTCGGTATGGCGCTGATGCGACCTCGGGTCGCGTCGGCCATTCTATGGCGTGGAGCCGTCGTCCGGCTGAGATTGCGGGAGTGGTTGAAGCATTGATGAGACATGACGCGTTGTCTGGAGGGTCGGTCGAGTCGGGGGGTGATGGGCTGCTGACGACCCGGCCTCGAGCGATACGGAGAATGAGGCCTCGCGCGAGACGGAGATCGGGCTCCTTGCCGAGGCCTCGCGCGAGCCGCCTCGCGCGATACGGAGAATGCACCCCCTGCCGAGGCCTTCCGTGGAGAGCCTCGGGTGAGGCGGAGACGGCGTTCCCTGCCGAGGCCTTCCCTGGGGAGCCTCGCGCGAGGCGGAGTTCATGTCAGGATGCCGAGACCTCCTGCTCGAGGCTCGAAGCGAGGAGGAGGAGGTCCTAGTGGGCCCGGACGTGGGAGGTGAGGGGCCCATGGCTTACCTTCTAGCTTTATTTATTTTTAGATGGGACTTTTAGCGATCCATTTGATGTTTGCTTGGGGTACCCCATTCTAAGGTACCCGACATCGGCTTATGTGTGTGACTGATCTCTGAACGCATATAAAATTATGCATCCCATTTTATCCTTAAAATCAGGTGTGACATATAGTGCTCATCGAATTGTAAAACTTCTTGTTGGCTACACTAAACAAATCCTAGTAAACAAAATGACATGACAAGTATATATCCCTTAAAAACTTATGAGATACATTACTGCACATACACAATTTGATAACTACCTCCATCCTAAAAAGAATTGAATTCTCTCTCTCTCTCTCTCTCTCTCTCTCTCTCTCTCTCTCTCTCTCTCCCTCCCTCTTTAGGCCCTGTTTAGTTTTCAAAAATTTTCACCCCAAAGTGTCACATCGAATCTTGCGGCACAAGCATGGAGTACTAAATGTAGACGAAAAAAAAACCAATTGCACAGTTTAGTGAAAAATCGCGAGACGAAACTTTCGAACCTAATTAGTCCATAATTAGACACTAATTGCCAAATACAAACGAAAGTGCTACAGTAGCCAAACCCAAAAATTTTCGCGAACTAAACGCGCCCTTAGTCAAATCAACTAAAATTTAACCAAATACTTATAACACTAAATAGGTATTCCTATCAAAATATATTCAACAAAAAGCCCTAACTATAATTATTTAGTAATATTATAAATATTACTATTTTTCTATATACACTTTATCGAATTCAATATGTTTTGAATTGCTATTGCGTTAGAATTGTCTCTCTTTTTTCTAACGGGAAGCCGAGAAGGGCATCTGTTGGTCGGATGGCCATCTCTATCGCCGATCGCGGACGCTGTGCTGAGTCGTAGTAGCGAAACAATTTGTGAGGATCGACCGGATAACACCATCATCGTCAGGGTCGTAGTAGAAGTGTAGAACACAGTGTTCTCCGCGTAACCTACGTGTGGACGTACGAATGGCATGATTGGGAGGGAGTTTAGGGTAGCTGGGTGGGTAGTAGGGATAGCTTAGCTCTCACTCACTCTCACAGGCTTCCCTCTCAGCGGCAGTACCTGTGCCGGCCGAGCAAGGCAGGGCAGGGCAGGGCAGGTGCGCTTGTCTGCCTGCTTCTCCAATGGCGCCATCCATCCATCCCTGTCACTGTTCAGCCTCCACCTTTGCCTGCTGATCATCCATGTGTGATGTCTTCCTGAGTGTCCACTGTCAGTGTGGACGGGATCAGCTGCCGCGTCGCTGCTGCTGGGCCCGCCTTGTCTCCCATGATCGAGAGAGCTCGCTTGCACTTGCAGTACTACCGGACGCAGCTCAAAATTCAATCGTCTTAATTGGTTTCGTTATAGAAAAATCGTCTTGACTTTTGATTTAATCTCTCTCTATATATATAACCTGCTCCTCATCACACCCATCCCTGTTCCTTCGAATTCATACATACAGAGGGTATCTGACAATTGCTTGGTTCTCGATCTCTTGCCTACTCGATCTTGCACTACCACATAGGACAGGACCCATATTTCATCGCACACATATTACCGCGAATTGCTAAATAGAATTTACCGAAGTACGTATATATGATTTTTTTTTTGTAGAAAATGTTAACTATCCTTGGAATAGCAGGAATTATTTTAGATCCATGGTGATGACTGCCACCTTAGCTAACACCACGTCATGTCATCTTGATGCCCTGGCTCCATCACTAGACCAACCTTTCTTCAACGGCCCTCCCTACAAATTTCCACCCTTAACCCTAGAATCCTCAAATTCAGTACCTACATTATGTGAAAGACTGATATTGCCAAGATGGAGCAGGAGTAGTGAAGATATTTAGAACTAGAAAGGAGAGTGGAAGATGAGCGAGAGGAAAATTCATGTGTAAGATGGGCAAGCTAGCTGTGGCAGGGGAAACTTGAATATGGTATAAGGGTTCCACAAACATCAGTATAATGGTTTTTTTTTTTCGAATACATCAATGTAATGGGGTTGTGCGAATACCAATAAACAAATTAAAGATTGAATGGTACATAAACAGATCATGCATCAAACAACTTAAAACAAACATGTACATATATAATGGGTGGCCAGAAGGGCGATCCAACCTCCGACCGGAAGGTCTGGCCAAGAGGAACGACGCCCGCTTTCAACTCCGACCCGCCTCTCCGACCGGAAGGCCTGGCCGAGAAGGAACAACGCTCGCTTTCGACTCCGGCCCGCCTCTCCAACCGGGAGGCTGGCCAACGCTGCTTCCGACTCCGACCCGCATCTCCGACCGGAGATGCACCGAACCTCCGCTTACATCTCTTCTCCGACTGGCGCAGTCGGAGCCGACCGGGGACGCCCGCTCAGTGAGGACCCAGGAAACGGACGGAGCAAGTAAGGCAGGACGTTCAAGTCAAAAGCAATACCAAGGACCGTACCCTGTACACCTGCAGAACAGTACCGACAGGACATGTCAGAACCCAAGTAGTGTTGTGGGCACCGACGTTTGCCCTACAGTGTTGTGGGCGCCGTCACTTCCCATACCTGGCGAACACAGTAAAACCCCCCACATGCCTCTGGGCATCAACAATATGGTAGGCGTCGGCATCTGCCATACCAGAAGAAGACGACGAAACCTCCCACATGCATCTGACATTAACATTGTTATGGGCGCCTACAATCATCTTGTACCCGACGGTGTGGGCAACAAGACTTAGTAGCATACGTACTCTCTCTCTCTCTCTCTCTCGCTTGTAAGGCCATCCCCTTCATCTATAAAAGGGGATGCGCTCTCTCCCAACAAGAGAGATCCATCAGTTCATTCACACACACATCGATCCATCGACAACTCTCCAAAAGAGGACTCGAACGATTCGAACAACCAACGATCGATTCACCCTCTGCTAGCTTTAGACACTCTAAAGCTACACAGAGCGCACGCTCGAATACTTAGCGCACGTAGGAGCTCCCATCACTCTCGACCCTTCAGTCCAGAGTCCGACCGGACCTCTTGCACCCCCCATCTTACTCCCTTCCGTTTGTAACCCCACAACAAACTTCGAGCACCTGGGCTCAGGAATAAAGTCTCCGACCGACTCAAACTAGACGTAGGGCACGTTGCCTGAACCAGTATAAACCCTGTGTCATTGAGTGCTAGGCCACATCCGATCACAACGTACGACAAAACTACAAATATTTACGTGTTGGTCACTTTCTACACCGACAGATTGCATCTAGAGGCACTGGGTATTCGTGTTTCGTTGCGGATTTCGCTTGTTACTCTTGGTGGTTGCCGCCACCTAGACGGCTTGGTGCAACGAGGGTTGTCGAGTGGAGGAAGGTGCTTTTCTCTGGCTCCGATCGTGGTGATTGTGAGGGGTTCTTGATCTTTTCCCGATGGAGAGCCAAAAGGTACTCTAGTGGATTGCTCGTGGCTTGTGTGATCCTCACCTTGTGTTGGTTGTGTAGCACCCTATTGAGGGTTTGGCGTGTGATGCCAATTAGCGCGTGAACCTCTAAGTGAGTGTATTGCCACAACGGGGAGTAGCTTGCCGGCAAGTGAACTTCGGTGAAAAATCATTGTGTCACCTCTTGTCACTGGGACTCTATTGTAATTGATTATCTTCATCTTATGATTGGCACACCTCTCTACACTGAGGTATAAACATCTCAACCACTTGTGTATTTACATTCATAGTGTAGCTAAGCTCTTTAGTGTAATTAGTTTTGAGAGCTAGCTTGTGTCATATCTAGTGGTTAGTGAGTCTCTTTAGTTAGTCATTGAGAGCTCACTAACTTAGTGTAATGACATAGCCTTTTTGTGCCTAGAGATCATAGAGACTAGAATTGTGGTAGGTGGCTTGCATTTTAGTAGGCTAGCGCAACATTTGCTTCGTCTCATAATTGTCTAACCATTTTGTTTAGTGTTGTTGTAGAAATTTTTATAGGCTATTCACCACCCCTCTAGCCATTAGGACCTTTCAGCAAGTCTCAGGGCGAAAGCCCTTTTTTGAGCCTGGTGCTCCGGTCTTCGATGGTGGCGTCTGTGGATGTCACTTCCCTTCTTGAAGACATCGACAGAAAGCACGCCTGCTCCCGTCTGAGTCCGGCGTGCTCCTCCTGGTTGCCCCACGCTATCTTGTGCTATCCCTGGTTGCTCTCCTTCCCCATCTTGTTATTTGTCTGACTACCCTCCTACCCCCTTGGCATTTGCGCACATTACTTGCTGTCAGGTGCTCGCCGTCAACGGCTACCTCTGTCGTTCTCTAGCTCATTTGAGTGCTTCGTCTCATCATATGCTGGGTTGCGGGGACCTTGATCTCTTCTCTAGATCTCCTCGTTCTTCTCCTGCCTGTCCTCCCTTTTGAGGCTTCCTCCCCCAAATGGCGTTGGTGGTCGTCAGTTGGAACCCAGATGCTCTCATAAGTGATGCAACTCACGGTTGTCACCGGTTTGTTCTTGCTCAATGCTTTACAACCTCTTAGTTGTCATCTGTTGGAGCCGACTCGCTTATAGCTGCTTGTGAATTAAAGATCTTTAGAGTTTGTCTTTGGTGGTGGCACAGGTCAGGAACATGGTGTTCGCACTAGCTCTGGATGTAGGATGAACCTGTAGCTGAACCATGTCGCTGTTGTTTGTCTTGCTTTATTGTTGGTGTTGTTTCCTTCTCTCTTCCTTTCCTCTATATCATGTATTTCTGTGACCTTCAAGGTTCGTCCCTGTAATAGGTGCTTTGCATCCTCTATTACCGGCTTGCTGGAATCCGTGGAAAATATATTTAGGTGGAGCCTCTATTGCAGGTATATACCACTACTCTACTACATACTACTGTCATGGTATATGGATATGGAGTACTCTCTTTGTCCAAAAATATCGGACCTTAGAGCTTTCAAATTTTTTCTCAATATACATTTCTCATTTCCAATACATCTATATCTCCATCGTTCTCTCTCTCTCTCTCTCTCTCTCTCTCTCGTTTTCTTGTTTTCTGTGCACCACACCTTTTTTACTTCTAAAAAATTCTCATGCCAGGCCCATAAGATCAAGTATTTTAGAATGGAACGAGGACGTCTCGATCCAAACGTGTTGAATAAGCAAGCAAGGAAGGGTGTGGGGCATGTACAGTTCTAAAAAGGTAGAAGGAAGGGCAGGGCATGTACAGTTTTAAAAAAAGGTAGGAGGAAATGTAGGGCATGCACAGTTTTAAAAAAAGGGTCATAGACTAATTATTATCTATTTAAAAATAATAAACATATTTGACCAGAAAAAAAATATAGAATAAGTCTTAACCAACAAATGTATGTAAACTTAGAACATAAAACTTGTGTCAATAGACTTGGGTTGAAAGGGGCTTTATTTTTTGTGCATATTAGTATTTTAGAAACTGACTATTATATATTACAAGAGAAATTAAGAGTTAAAATCTATCACTCTTCAAATAAGGCTCATCAATCCTGGATCGAGAGGCTAATAACTTTAAGAAAAAGGAGTATTTCTTTTTCTTCTTTCAAAAAAAAGAAAAGAAAAAGGAGAGGCAGCAGCGCACTGCACATAGCACATAGCACAAGCAAAAGCAAAAGCAAACGCATGGTACAAGTCGTTCGTACTACTACTTTGGCGTGCAAGAGAGACAGGAGCAGCAGGAGAGGACGTGGCCTGATGCATGGGGTTCCTAGCTGTTGGCTGTTGCAGGCTGCTGTCTGCTGCCTTTGCCTGTACGAAAATATTCCCCTGGTCTCTCAGTTGCTCACACGTCACATTTTTCTATTTCTACCTGGCCTTGTCGCTCACATAGCGGCTATAATAGTCACGTGCAAGCATGCCTCTCCTCATCAGTCACCTCTCTTCTCACAATCACGTATACAAATACACCCTCAGCTCGGTCCAAAAAAAAAATCATTCTAACTATAAATCTAGACAAATTATCAGTTTTGTAGAAAAATTAACGATTTTTTTGGGCATGCACAAGATGTAACTGATTCTGGCCTTTTGCTGGTGTGCCAACTAATCTTAGCAAAATAACATGCAAGCATATTATTCCACAATTATTTAGAACTTTGTTTATTTGTTTACCCCTAAGCTTAAGCTCATGTGGCCAGCAAACACCCCAGCTTGTATAATCTATCTCCCAACTGCCCCTCCACAGCTTTATTTGATCCTACAAAGCTGAGCTTATTTCAACTTTGCCTTCCACACATAATAAACCAGCTTATATCTAGGCTGCCAAACAGTTAGCCCAACTTATATAATCTAGCTTATAGCCAGGAATCCAATCACAAGTCTAATTATGTAATCTAGCACCTATAAAGGTGACTACATAATCTGGCCAGCGAAACAAACAAGGACTCACAATGTCCTTTTTAAGTATTTTCTAACTTTCTGTATCTAACATAATATACTTCAAAACATATTTTTCTCGGCATCAAGTGATTGACACACCCATCGGTCTCATCTTTCAAACGTTCTTGTTAGGAAAAAATGTTCCTATCTAGAAAAAGAATGTGCCATTCAAGAAAAGAAATTGTTTCGCTAGTTAGAATAGCGTGAATGTTCGCTAAAGAAAAATAAATATCCATCTTAGGAAAAAAAATGCACTAGCAGCTTCATGAGAAAAATGCTCAGAGGATAAAATATAAATTAGTGAAACTGCAAGCTGAGCATTGCTCAGCTAATTGGGTTTGTTATGACGAAACCCGCCCACCTGAATTCAGGTCCTTAACTTGACGTGGATGCTCGTATTTATGTAGATTTATTTTGGGATTTTAACAGCGTTGTTCTTTTAATGGTAAGCGACGTGCTCGTTGGTGCTTATAGGTGTAAGGTGTGTGCACGCATGTTTATGGGAGTGAGTGTACACGTGCATGTATGAATATCTGTGTTTGTACTATATGATTTGTAAAAAGAAGAACAAAATTGGTGAAACAAATCTAAGCTATCGGATTAGTTTTTGCTACAATTTTGGATCGTTTTTGCTACGAATAATTTGGACAAGTTGTCTAGGGCTGTGTTTAGTTGAGTGAATTTGGATTTGGGGGCTACTGTAGCATGTTTGTTTTTATTTGGCAAATAGTGTTCAAACATGGACTAATTAGGCTCAAAACGTTCGTCTCGCAATTTCCCACCAAACTATGCAATTAGTTTTTCTTTTCGTCTACATTTAATGCTTCATGCATGGGCCGCAAACATTCGATGTGACAGGTACTGTAGCAACTTTTTGGAAGTTGGGGTAAACAAGGGCTAGGTTTTATAGAAAAAATGACAATCTCTCTACGACGTATAGATGTTTGTTAAATTCATAGCAAAACCGATATGTTTTGGAGGACATGGGAAGTAGTATATGCCACCACACCTGCGTGTAATGGCCATGCCCTACCATGTTGTCTCCTAGGTTCCTAGCCTACTGGAGACAGAAAGGAGACATGGCATGTGAATCTAATGAGCCGCACTAATCTAAAGATGCACGGATCAAACCATCTAATAATATATATGACACACACGTACACATATGAATGCACCTAAGTTTGTCGAGCATGCATGCATGGCGACAATGAGATATGGTCGTGAGATAGATGTAGTACATGTAATGTAAAGTTTTATGCGATCGATGATGGACGAGAGAAAGGTAGCGACAAGGAAGCTATCTACTTCAGCATTGTCTATTTTTATGTGTAGCTAGGTAGCTAGGCCGTACGTGCTGGTTGGATCGGTCGGGAGTAGCAAGCCGGGCCCTAATTAGTTCCACTTCATTTTACCAAATTTTTCAAGATTTTTCGTCACATTGAATCTTAGATGCATACATGAAGCATTAAATATAAATAAAAAATAAAATTAATTACACAGTTTAGACGAAATTCACGAGACGAATTTTTTAAGTCTAATTAGACTATGATTGACACTAATTGCTAAATAACAACGAAAAGCGCTACAGTTGCATTTAAAAAAAAATCGCATCTAAACTGGCCCCAAGCAAGCGATGCAAGCTCTGATCGGTGATGCTTGGAACTGGAATTTGGGTATTATTATATATATAACCACCGACTCGGCCGGCCGGCACGCCATGTGGGTGCACCTGTTGATCACTATATATATATATCACTCCCAATGCAGAAACCACTATAGTTTCTATAGATATTAATTGTACTGCCACCTAAGCGTTTTGCTGATGTGGCAAGATAGTTATTGAAGAGAGAGAACAAAAATCATAGAAACTGGGTCTAAGTTAGAAACCACGTCTACACGAGAACCAAGACATGAAGGAATGTGATTGGTAGAGAATGAAGAGAGAGTGTATGTGATTGGATAAAAAGTTGTTCTGTAGAAACTATCCATTGGAACCATGGTTTCTATATATATAGTGTCTATGAAAATTAATAGGTATAGAAACTATACGTAGTTTCTAGCATTGGGACTGCCCATATAATAATCAGCTACCCTTGTTAAGCTGAATATTGTACTAATTAATACACTATGTTAATTAGTGGACAGTGGTCCTTGTCGGACACTTAGAACAGCTACATAGAGCATACATATCTTGTCCTCCGTCGCGGCAGGTAGCAGCTAATAAAAGACAGATGAAGACAAATATACTTCTCCTTTTTAGATTATAAGTGGTTCTGACTTTTTTAAATACGTAGCTTTTACTATACATATAAATATACACTATGTTTAGATACACAACTTTTACTCATATACTTAGAAAAGTCAGAATGGATAGCTTATAATTTAGAATTAAGGAAGAAATTATTATTAGCTAGTCCTCTGATTTCCATGCATTCCCGCTACCTGAATCTCAATGCATGCTACATATATAGGCATGCATACATATACAAATGTTTTAGCATTTTTAGTTACCCCAAATGCTGCAGTATATATACAGTCCCTCTGTCCATAACAGATGCATGATGTTTTAGCTCTGGGCGCACATGAACGAAAGAGAGGAATGGAAAAGGTGTAGTATGTAGGAATCGAGAAGGATACAGATAGAGATGTGTATTAGTAGAAAAGAGAAATGTATTGAGAAGTGAGACAGCTAATTTAATTTGAGACAAAGTCGTTGTCTGCCCAGCCATTATATACATATATGTACCTATATATCTATGGTCTCGTTTGCTTTTGCTTGAGCTGTGATGCAGGCGGCGCCTATATACATATGTACCTATATCACTACTACAGAATGGACTTATTGTCCCGGACGGTAACGGCCTTTAGTCCCGGTTACCGCGCTGGGACAATGATCCCGGACTAAAGGTGGAACTAAAGAGGGACAACGAACCTTTAGTCCCGGGTCATCGAGCCGGAACTAAAGAGGGACCTTTAGTCTCGGTTGGTAACCCCAACCGAGACTAAAGATTCCTTTTCTTTTTCTTTTTTTTTGTTTAATTTGTTTTCAGTTCAGTTACACATATTTGTTTAATATATAATATGTTTTTATGTACGTATTCTACGCTGCTAATATAAATACACGCACACATATAATTACATCTAATTCTCATCTCGAGCATTATTATATTCGAATGAAGTATGAAACTATATATATTATAGATATATATGTATATATACAACACTTTCATAATCTTGTTCTCGAAAATAACGATATCAATAAACATTTAATTTACATCATTAGTTCCTTAGATCAAAGTAGAACTCGTCGTTGGGATTTAGCACTTTTTCTAGAAGATATTCTGCTATTGACTCTTGAACTGCTTTCAGATGGTCTTTTTGCATGACCCTTCATTTCAACCATTCAGTCTTGCATTTGAAATAAAAGGAAAAATATTAATACATATATATATATATATATTCATTTAAAAATAAATAAAAAATTGATATATACGTACTCTGAGGACATCTTCAGGAGTTCTTCTTATGTATGCAGTGATAAATTCACAAATATAGTATCCACACAAGTTATTACCTGGTTCCTACCGCAAACACCACTGTACGAGAAGAAGATTATTCTCATCATCTCACATATAAATTGAAGTACGATATAGTAATTAAACACGTGGGGAAGTATATATAGTACTACTTACTGGTATTTCAACTACATTAAGTGGTGCCTTGCAATCTTTGCGGTGTTGCCGAATAAACTCTTTTCAAACCCTGTGCGACCAATAATGTACGATCGTTAATAAATTATGGCAAAGTCTATTCAATAATAGTTGTGCGCGAGTGATCGAAATTACCCCTGGATAATGTCTATCATATCTTGGTATAGTGCTCGCTCTTTTCTCAATGAGTCCAAGATTACTAACTGACTTGAGTTTAACTCAATGACAATGAGTATCCAGTGAAACCTGCATTGGTTTATACACACACGTATATGCATATAAGTTGTATTGATATTATATAAAATGTGTAGACTACATTATTATTAACACTTACTCAAAGTTGTACGGGAAAAGTATTGTTGTCTTGTCGTGCTACTTCACGAAGAACTTCATGATATTCGTCTGTGCTTCAGATACCCAGTGGTCCTTGACAATAATATTGGTTTTGAATACGATATAAGGATCAATGAAGCGAACACTGATGTCTTGTATTCTTTGGAGCTCTGACATCTAGAATCTGTATATAAATATAAGTTACATGTGAGGATAATTATATACACGTACGCATGGAAGTGAGTTTATTAAATAAAAGTAAGAATCACTTACAAACAAAAGGAGCTAATGATTGATTTGTCCAGAGCGTCCAAGTGGTATAGTTGATGCAATTCTTCAAAACTAATATGTAAGATGTCATCTCCACGGAAGTAATGATGGTCTCTAAATCTGACAAAGATCCACTGCTCACCCCTGCCACACGCCTGCATGTACCACTTGTTGAGCAAGTACATTTACGTACCCAATTCATTTAGAGTCGCAGGGTTGTACAGACTTTTGCTAAATTTATAAGTCTTCCAGGTTCTGGATTGGAGCTTTGCCCGTCACTTGATCCAAGGTTAAACCAGTTTGTTCAAAAAAAATCATTAAGGTCTTGAACCGACACTTCTCTAGAGTTGTCTGGTCGATAGGTTGGAACCATATTGATTAGCAACAACAAGATTTTGCATTGGTTGCTTCTGTTGTCCGAGCTGTGGGACATCCTTCCCTGATGCTCTTTTCCTTTTCTTATGTGCATCATGTGACTTCACGAGGGAGCGGTCATAGTCTGATAGTGGCGGTGGCTTACGAACTTCAAGCATCTTTTTCTTGTGAGCTTCGACCTTCTGCCTCAGCTGATATTGTGGTATGTAAAAGTACGACTTCTCCTTAAGCTTCGCTTGTCTCTGCTTTTGGATATCTATAAAAAAATCTTTCACTTTTTTGCCTTCTTCAGCTGCTATTTGCTCATCAGTCTTTTCAGGAAGTATTTCTTGAGAAATAACTCTTTTTTTGGGTCTTCTTTGCCGCCGAGACCTTAGACGTCTTTGTAGTGCGTCGCTGTGGAGGTGGTGGGGCGGTGTTGGAGACCGACGTGGAGGCGATGAGGCCGGTGTTGGAGTCCGGCGTGGAGGCGTTGGAGATCGTTGTGGAGGCAGTGGGGCCGGTGTAGGAGTTGGAGATCGTTGTGGAGGCGATGGGGCCAGTGTAGGAGTTGGAGATCGCCGTGGGGATGAAGTCGTCTCGCCCCCCGCGACGCTGTGATGAGATGGGGAATGAATGATTGGGCTAGGCTGGGGGGAGACCCTGCTACAAAAACAAGTTGTGGTTAATTATTTTTGAAGCCAATATAAAATTAATGGAAAAATAATATTTCATTCACTATCATTCATACCTAGGGTGAGGTAGGGGAAGCGGTGGCGCCCCAGGAATGATGATGAAGCATTTGCGTCATTGAATAAATGTCTTCTCTGCTTCTCCTAGTGTCTTCTCCCCATCACCGCCTTCAATGTCAAGAGGAACATTGCTGTAACCTTTGAGCACTCTATCGACCGAGACGCTAGCATATCCAGGTTGAATAACTGACCCATGGATTCTTGGTGTCTTCGTTCGGTCTATTGGAGATACAACCCCGACAGCCACCATGATTGATGCATTATTACCATCTGGAATGTGCAGCTCACATGTTGTTAGAGGCTCGGTAATGTCATCAACAGGGAAGTGCAACCCAGCATCACCTTGAATAACTGGCAGCTCCATGGAAGCACAACTGCTTTTCATCTGACCAACGGGGCTAATGGTGACTCCCGGCGTCAATTGCATTTGACTCATTGCTAGCTACACTTGCCTCTTGATCTTCTCCTGCATTCTTGCCTCAAGAGATTTTTCTCGTTCACGTGATTCAAGCAATGCTTGTCGTGACTCATTAACAAATTACTCCAATACACGGATTCGGTCTGCCTCCTCATCCTTCTTTCTCTGGCGGCTTCTATAGGTATCCCTGTCTACTGGGAATGCTTGTAGCCATGGAACCACCCCATAGCCTCTTATTCGACCACCGTGTTCGGGATTCTCTAGGGCATATGTCAATTCATCTTTTTCTCTGTTGGGCTTGAAAACACCACTATCAGCTTCTTCCCTAGCACGAGCTAGTCTCTGTGTTGCTCTCTCAATTTTTTGGCCAAAAATTAGCTTGCCAATGTCTGGGTCTAGGCTTCCCCCATGAGCGTAGAACCAATTCTTCGTGCGTTGAGGCCAGTTCTTCTCTATTGTTTTAGGTATGATTCCCATGACAGTAATCTCTACTTCTAGGTTCTGCCACTTGGGAATAGCACTCCTATAACCACCTGATCCCATGCGATGATGGTATTGCTTCTGTCGGGCATTCTGCTGATTCCTCATCACACGTTCCTCACTCTCTTGAGATGTCTTGTATTGTACGAAGTCATCCCAATGGGACTCCAACTTGACAAACGCCTTAGCATTGAAATTCAGCGTTTCATTCCTCAAGATAAACTTTTTATACAATGTCTTCTTCCAACTCTGGAATAATGTTGCCATCTTTTTCATTGTCCAATCCCTCACTAGCTCCTTCAAAGCATCATCTGCTTGTAATATGAAATGCTGAGTGATATCTCTTCAAGCTAGGTTCTTGTCATGATCAGATACAAAACTAACATTAGGAGCGGTGAAAGGTCCTAATATGGCTAGAGGGGGGGGGTGAATAGCCTATTTAAAAATCTACAAATCAACTAGAGCAATTTGATTAGTATGACAAATAGCGTAATGCAAACTTGCTCTAGCTCTACAAGGGTTGCAAGCCACCTATCCAACAATTCTAGTTGCAATGAATACTTAGGCACACAAACTAGCTATGTAATTACTCACTAAGAGCTCTCAACCTTGCTACTCTAAAGAGCTCAACTAGATGAATGTAAATAATAAAGCAAGCTCTCAATTCTAATTACATTAAAGAGCTTGTATCAACTAGTTTGCAAGAATGTAAATGAGTGAGTAGAGTGATTATACCGACGTGTAGGGGATGAACCAATCACAAGATGAATATATAGCCAATCACCGGGAGAATGCCAAAGACAAGAGACAATCGATTTTCTCCCGAGGTTCACGTGCTTGCCAACACGCTACGTCCCCGTTGTGTCGACCAACACTTGGTGGTTCGGTGGCTAAGAGGTGTTTCACAAACCTCGTCCACACGATTGGACACCGCAAGAACTGACCCACAAGTGAGGTAACTCAATGACACGAGCAATTTACTAGAGTTATCTTTCGGTGCTCCGCCGGGGAAGGTACAACTCCCCTCACAATCACCGGAGATGGCCACGAACAATCACCAACTCGTGCCGATCCTCCACCGCTGCTCCAACCGTCTAGGTGGTGGCAACCACCAAGAGAAACAAGCGAAATCCGCAGTGCAACACGAATACCAAGTGCCTCTAGATGCAATCACTCAAGCAATGCACTTGGATTCTCTCCCAATCTCACAATGATGTTGGATCAATGATGGAGATGAGTGGGAGGGCTTTGGCTAAGCTCACAAGGTTGTTATCTCAATGAAAATGTGCAAGAGTTATCCCTTGAGCCGGCCATGAGGCTATAAATAGAGCCCCCATCAAATAGAGCCGTTGTACCCCTTCACTGGGCAAAACACGCTCTGACCAGACGCTCCGGTCATACCGACCGGACGCTGGCCCTCAGCGTCCGGTCGCCCGATGGACGCCACGCGTCACCAGCTTCAAACGCTGTTCATCAGATTTCAATGGCTACGAAGCTGACCGGACGCTCCAGTCAAAACTGACCGGACGCTGAAGCCCCAGCGTCTGGTCGTTTCCAGTAAGCTCCCCGAGGCATGTTTTTTTGATCGGACACGTCCGGTCCACCTTGACCGAACGCAGACTAGTGTCCGGTGCTCAACCCTAGCCACTGTGCCATCTGACAGCTCGACCGGACATAGCCTTTTAGCGTCCGGTCGCTGAGTGACCCAGCGTCCGGTCAGTAGACCGACGCCAGCATCATTTTGACCAACTCCATTTCAACTCTAACTTCTTCACCCTTGCTCAAATGTGTTAGCATATTTTCACAAATATTATCAAGGGTGTTAGCACTCCACTAGATCCTAAATGTATATGCAATGAGTTAGAGCATCTAGTGGCACTTTGATAACCGTATTCCGATACGAGTTTCACTCCTCTTAATAGTACGACTATCTATCCTAAATGTGATCACACTCACTAAGTGTCTTGATCACTAAAACAAAATGGCTCCTACATTTTATACCTTTGCCTTGAGCCTTTTGTTTTTCTCTTTCTTCTTTTCCAAGTTCAAGCATTTGATCATCACCATGCTATCACCATTGTCATGATCTTCGTCATTGCTTTATCACTTGGAGTAGTGCTACCTATCTCATAATCACTTTGATAAACTAGGTTAGCACTTAGGGTTTCATCAATTAACCAAAACCAAACTAGAGCTTTCAAGCGGATATCTTCTGCTTCCATTCATGAGCACTAACTGGGATCCTATCCCTTACAATGAACCCACATTGATTGACATATGTCTGAGCATGTGGTCCCAATGGTTTGCCAGTGTCGGTGTCGAATTCTGATATTATGAAATGGCCCTCTAATGGCTTTTTTGGCCCTCGGACTTTCCTACTCTTGCCGGTGGTTGATGTAGATCCAGAGACCGGCTACATGAGTAGAAACACAACGATTAACAACAAATATACGTACGCATGCATCTATAAGAGATGATAGATAATCGAATATACCTCGCCAGTATTTTCTTGCATGACAATTTGTTGATCTTCAACCACCGGCATATTCAGGATATCATCATAATCAGCAAAGTACTGACTCGTGTCATCCACATTGGTGCTGGCATTGATAATATTTGCCATTATGTCATCATTCAAGTTATCATTCGGAGCAGCCATTTGTATCTTCAACATAACACATAGATAGAATTACTATGGCACATAACATAAGTACATGTGAAAACACATATAGAATTACTAAATCCAATTAAATATAATAACACATAATATTTCATAAGGATAAATAATAATAAGGTATAGGCTTTGGAATCGAATAAAAAACACTTTCGATCCAAAAAACATGGAAATAAGTATATGTATATATACATATAGAATGATACAATTTTCTCTCTCTCTCAACACATAGAATAAGTGCATATGTATATATCTCTAGATATGCATGTGATAACACATAGAATGTCTCTCTAGATACAATTTTCTCTCTCTCTCAACACATGGAAATAATTAAGTACATGTATATATACACATAGAAATAATTAAGTACATATATATATGTATACATATAGAATCTCTAGATAGAATTAATTACTAAATCTAATTAAACCTAACATATATACATAGATAGAATTTTACTAAATCAAAATTAAATCTAACACATATATAGAGAGAGATAGAATAATAATTACTAAATATATCAAAAACTATAATAAAAACTATCTAAAAAACTATCTAAATAAAGTACTAATTAAATTTTAATACATTTAAATCTAATTAACATATATCAAAAACTATCTAAAAACTAAAAATAAACTACTAATTAAATTTTAATACATTTAAATCTAACATATATATCAAACACTACCTAAAAAAACTATCTAAAAAACTATCTAAAAAGTATCTAAAAACTATCTAAAATAGGCTATGGATGCATGGCCATGCATGCATGGCGGCTGGGCGTGCTGGCCGGCCACATGGGGCCGAGCAGAGCCGCGCGAGGACGACGTACGATGGAGACTCGATGGCCGCCGGGCGGGGCTCGATGACGACGGCGGCGCGGGCGCGGCAGAGACGACGACCGAGGCCGGGCGAGGGTAGACGACGACGACGGCGTGCGTGGGTGCGGCAGAGACGACGAGATCGATTGTAGATCGCAAAGTAGAAGATGAACCGGTCGATATATATAGGCCGGGACGGCTGGTAACACCAACCGGGACTAAAGATCCTTTAGTCCCAGCTGGTGTTACCAATCGGGACTAAAGGTATTTTTGGGCGGGCAATTCCGTCCACCCTTTAGTCCCGGTTTCTGGCCTGGGCCGGGACTGAAAGCCTAAAATTTTTGTAGCCCGTCAAAGTGTTGTTTTTTCATTAAGGATTGTAGATCTTGATGAGCTGCTCAAATGAGACACTAAATGACCTTAGATGAAAAATCTCTGAATACCAAGTTTGATCATCTCAGCAAGATCTACAATTGTTACATAGCTCATTTTTCTATTTGAGAAAGTTTTATCAAACACTAGTCACAAATCCTTGATTCTCATATAGACTTTCTAAAACTATGTCACACACTTGTGAAATTTAAACTACATTTTGTTCAAACTTTCTTAAATGAAAAAATGGCCTATATAAGGATTGTATATCTTGATGAGCTGAACAAACTTGGTATTCAAAACTTTTCAATTGGAGACAATCTAGGGTTCCGAAAACTAGTTTGTAGGCGTCGAAATTTAAAAATCACAAATTTGAACCATCCAAACTATCTCAAATGGAAAGTTGACCAAAACAACAATTGTAGATCTTGATGATTTTAACAAACTTAGTATTCAAAACTTTTCAATTTGAAGTCATTTAGAGTTCAGAATACAAGAGTCAAAGTGTTGTTTTTTCATTTGACCAAATTTGACTTGGTCAAACTTGCTCAAATGAGACACTAAATGACCTCAGATGAAAAATCTCTGAATACCAAGTTTGATCATCTCAGCAAGATCTACAATTTTTACATAGCTCATTTTTCTATTTGAGAAAGTTTTATCAAACACTAGTCATAAATTCTTGATTCTCATATAGACTTTCTAAAACTATGTCACACACTTGTGAAATTTGAACTACATTTTGTTCAAACTTTCTCAAATGAAAAAAGAGCCTATATAAGGATTGTATATCTTTATGAGCTGAACAAACTTGGTATTCAAAACTTTTTCAATTGGAGACAATCTAGGGTTCCGAAAACTAGTTTGTAGGCATCGAAATTTAAAAATCACAAATTTGAACCGTCCAAACTATCTCAAATGGAAAGTTGACCAAAACAACAATTGTAGATCTTGATGATTTTAACAAACTTAGTATTCAAAATTTTTCAATTTGAAGTCATTTAGAGTTCAGAATACTAGAGTCAAAGTGTGGTTTTTCATTTGACCAAATTTAACTTGGTCAAACTTGCTCAAATGAGACACTAAATGACCTCAGATGGAAAACCTCTGAATACCAAGTTTGATCATCTCAGCAAGATCTACAATTGTTACATAGTTCATTTTTTCCATTTGAGAAAGTTTTATCAAACACTAGTCACAAATCCTTGATTCTCATATAGACTTTCTAAAACTATGTCACACACTTGTGAAATTTGAACTACATTTTATTCAAACTTTCTCAAATGAAAAATGACCTATATAAGGATTGTATATCTTGATGAGCTGAACAAACTTGGTATTCAAAACTTTTCAATTAGAGACAATCTAGGGTTCCGAAAACTAGTTTGTAGGCGTCGAAATTTAAAAATCACAAATTTGAACCGTCCAAACTATCTCAAATGGAAAGTTGATCAAAACAACAATTGTAGATCTTGATGATTTTAACAAACTTGGTACTCAAAACTTTTTAATTTGAAGTCATTTAGAGTTCAGAATACTAGAGTCAAAGTGTTGTTTTTTCATTTGACTAAATTTGACTTGGTCAAACTTGCTCAAATGAGACACTAAATGACCTCAGATGAAAAATCTCTGAATACCAAGTTTGATCATCTCAGTAAGATCTACAATTGTTACATAACTCATTTTCCCATTTGAGAAAGTTTTATCAAACACTAGTCATAAATTCTTGATTCTCATATAGACTTTCTAAAACTATGTCACACACTTGTGAAATTTGAACTACATTTTGTTCAAACTTTCTCAAATGAAAAAATGGCCTATATAAGGATTGTATATCTTGATGAGCTAAACAAACTTGGTATTCAAAACTTTTCAATTGGAGACAATCTAGGATTTGCATCGTTGTATCATGCGGGCATAACAGTGAATTTTTTCTTGATGTATGACCCTTGGTTATGATCTTGTCGTAACCATGGAGTGTCTTCATCATTTAACATGATGCTTAGATCTTTCTTCACTATGAAGGGTGGAATTCGGATATTTCTTTCATAATCTTCTGACATGTCTAACTTGTCTTCAATTCCCACTATATTTATTTTCCCAGAAAGAACTATGTGGCGCTTTGGCTCATTGATCATTGAGTTGATGTCTTCATTTTTTCCTCTCTTTGATTTTGTAGACATGTCTTTCACATAGAACATCTGACTCACATCGGCAGCAAGGATGAATGGTTCGTCTTTGTACCCAATATTGTTGAGGTCCACTGTTGTCATTCTATACTCTTTGTCGACTGTTACCCCTCCTCCGGTCAGCTTCACCCATTGGCACCGGAACAAAGGGACTTTAAAATTAGGTGCGTAGTCTAGTTCCCATATATCTTCTATGCGGCCATAATATGTTTGTATATTCCCATTTAGATCTGTGCCATCTATGCGAACACCACTATTTTGATTGGTGCTCCTTTTATCTTGAGCAACTGTGTAAAATGTATTCCCATTTATCTCATATCCTTGGTACGTGAGGATATGCCATGATGGTTGCCTAGCCAACAAATACAGTTGCTCATCAATATTGTCATCGCCTTGACATTCTTTTCGCAACCAACCACTGAAACTTTCCATGTGCTGACGCCTAATCCAAGCTTTAGTCTTCCCTGGAAACTTGGATCGTAAGAACTCCTTATGTATCTCGATGTACGAATGCACCAATGACGAGTTCTGAAGAACTGTGTAGTGTGCTTTATTGAAATAATCATCTTCCATGCCAATATATGTTTTCTTCCCTAAAGTTCCTTTACCACTGAGTCTCCCCTTGTGTCACGATTCGGGAACGCCAATCGAGGCAACGTCAAGAATAAAGTCAACATAGAACTCAATGACCTCCTCTGTTCCATAGCCCTGGGCGATGCTTCCTTCAGACTTAGAACGGACTTTCACATATTTCTTCAAGACTCCCATAAACCTCTCGAAGGGGAACATGTTATGTAAGAACACAGGTCCAAGAATACTAATCTCCTTCACCAAATGAACTAGGAGGTGTGTCATGATATTAAAGAAGGATGGAGGGAACACCAACTCAAAGCTGACAAGACATTGAACCACATCATTCTGTAGAGTAGCTAGTTTCACTGGATTGATTGCCTTCTGAGAAATTGCATTGAGGAATGCACATAGCTTCACGGTGGCTAGACGTACATGTGGAGGTAGAATTCCTCTTAAAGCAACTAGAAGCAATTGCGTCATAAGCACATGGCAGTCGTAGGACTTTAAGTTTAGGAATTTCTTCTCTAGCACATTTATTATACCCTTTATATTAGAGGAGAATCCTGATGGGACCTTGATGCTGCTTAGACATTCAAACATGTTGTCCCTCTCTTCTTTGCCAAGCATGTAGCTAGCATGACTTAAGTAATGACGTCCATCATCTGTCTTCTCTGGATGAAGGTTATCTCGTTCTTTCATGCCCTGCAAGTCCTGGCATGCTTCAAGTGAATCCTTTGGCTTCCTGTACACACCCATGAATCCTAACAGGTTCACACAAAGATTCTTTGTTAGGTGCATCACGTCGATTGCGTTGCGGACCTCTAGGACTTGCCAATAGGGTAGCTCCCAAAAGATGGACTTCTTCTTCCGCATGGGTGCATGTCCCTTAGCATCTTTGGAAACAGATTCGCTGCCTTGTCCCTTTCCAAATACTACTTTCACATCCTTGACCATTACGAGTACATCTTCTCCGGTTCGGTTATGAGGCTTCTTCCGGTGGTCATGCTTACCTTTCTTTCTTACTTGGTGATTCAAAGGAAGGAATCGACGATGGCCAAGGTACACGACCTTTCGACATCTTTTCAAATATATACTGTCAAGGTCATCAAAACAATGTGTGCATGCATTATATCCTTTGTTTGTCTGACCTGAAAGATTACTTGAAGCAGGCCAATCATTGATTGTTACGAACAACATTGCTTGTAGGTCAAAGTATTCTTGTTTGTACTCATCCCAGACATGTACACCTGGTTTGTTCCATAAAACTAGAAGTTCTTCAACTAATGGCTTTAGATAGACATCAATGTCGTTGCCAGGTTGCCTCGGACCTTAGATGAGGATCGGCATCATAATGAACTTCCGCTTCATGCATAATCATGGAGGAAGGTTGTAGATACATAGAGTAACTGGCCAAGTGCTATGACTAGTGCTCTGCTCCCCAAAAGGATTCATACCATCTGTACTTAAGGCGAACCTTAAGTTTCTAGCCTCATTTGCAAACTCTAGAAATTCCCTGTCTATCGCTCTCCACTGGGACCCATCAGCTGGGTGTCTCAGCATATTGTCTACCTTACGGTCTTCTTTATGCCACCACAACAACTTTGCATGGTCTTTATTTCTGAACAAACGTTTTAAGCGTGGTATTATAGGAGTATACCACATAACCTTGGTAGGGATTTTCTTTCTAGGATGTTGTTCACCCTCGACGTCACTAGGATCATCGCGCCTGATCTTATACCGCGCTGCTTTACATACCGAGCATTCATCCAAATTCTCGTATTCATTGCCATGGTAGAGGATGCAGTCATTAGGACATGCATGTATCTTCTGGATTTTTAATCCCAAAGGGTAGACAACCTTTTTTGCTTCGTATGTAGTGGTGGGCAATTCATTTGGCTTCGGAAGCATCTTCTTTATGAGGTTCAATAAATTCCTAAATGCCTTGTCGAATATACCATTCTTTGCCTTCCACTGTAGCAATTCCAGTGTTGTACCCAATTTTTTTTGCCCCTCTTCGGCCGTCGGGTATAGCAACTTTCTATAATCCTCAAGCATGCGCTCGAACTTAACTTTCTCTTTTTCACTTTCGCATTCTTGTTGTGCATCACGAATGGCATCGCCAAGAGCATCACCGAGATCATCTTCTGCCGCTACCTCTTCTTCATCTCTCCCTATTGTAGTATCATTAAAGGCAGTATACTGAGCAATAATGTCATCAATATCTAAATCTTCTCCTTCACCTTTTTCCATCATGACCCCGCTTTCTCCATGCTTAGTCCAACATACATAGTTTGACATGAAACCTGACTTAAGCAAATGTGAATGAAGACTCATTGAGCTTGAATATTCCTTTAAATTCTTACATATGGCACATGGACAGCACATGAAACCATCCCGCTTATTTGCCTCGGCCACACCTAAGAAATAGTGCACGCCCTCAATAAAGTCTTGGGAGCGGCGATCGGCATTATATATCCAATGGCATGACATAATCTGCATTACACGACAAATTATGAAAACCTTGAACATAATTAAGTATTTTATTACACAACATAGATGACACACACACGGTTGATTAATTAACTAAGCCTGGCTACAACGTAAGCAATCCCAACTATCACTAAACAAACTAAAACTACAATGTACTTCAGTAAAATAATTATTTTGTGATTGTACGCAACTAAAACAGATAAATCATTCTTTTGTTGAATATCAATAAGCTTCTCCTGCTGGCTCACTGCCTCATCATCAGTAGCCGCTACCTCAAGCGCACCCAAATTCTACACGTATGTAGCATAATCTTCCTCCCAGTACCAACCATCGCATCCATTGCCCTCCCACTGAAATTAAAGCCAAAAAATATTTAGTTAAAAATATTCAAGAAAAGCAGGTCAATTAGCCATAATTATAAAATGTGTAAGAAACTCACATCGCGATCCGGGCACTTATAGAAAACACGACCCTTGTTGGGTCCCTGTCTCTTGACTCGATACTCCATCACAATCTTCTGCTTACACTTGCCGCAGATAATGAGAGGGAGTTCTGGCCTCAGTCGTTTCGCAACTGAACGAGAGGCCGAGGATCCGGTACCAGTTGTCATCTACTTTCTATACTTATTTTTGCAAACTAGTGTAAATTTCATATTTTCTAAAATGATATATTTAAACAAAACTAGTACGGATTTCACATGTTTCAATAAATAACCATCCGTACTAGTTGACCTTGTTTACGTGATTATCTCGGCCAGCATTTCTCCACCGGACGGCACCGTACTTGGCCAAGAAAGAGCTTCGATTCTATGAGAAAGGGAACACGGTCTTCCACGACCGTTGCCGCTCTCCCTTGTAGAATCAAAGCTCCTCCTTGACGTCCGTTATCGCTCGACAGAGAACATGTTGGCCAAGCTGAACACGGTCCGCAAGTTCAACTAGTACAGATTTTCTATAATTTTCTAACTATTTACTAAGTTTTTCATTTCATGGAAAATTTAATTCTAAAAAATAAAAGGCATGATTTCTAAGTAGTTCATTTCATGAAAAAAATAATTCTAAGTGACCTGCTCGATATCGGTGAGCTCGCGGGCGTTTAGGTTGCCGAGGATAGTAACAATTGTAGATGGCATTTGTAGGTCTGAAATTATCAAATATCCATCAAATTATAGCTCAAAAATATGTTTCAATAAATAACCATCCGTATTAGTTGACCTTGCTTACGTGATCATCTCGGTGAGCATTTCTCCACCGGACGGCACCGTACTTGGCCAAGGAAGAGCTCCGATTCTACGAGAAAGGGAACACGGTCTTCCACGACCGTTGTCGCTCTCCCTTGTAGAATCAAAGCTCCTCCTTGACGTCCGTTACCGCTCAGCAGAGAACATGCTCGCCGAGCTGAACACGGTCCGCAAGTTCAACTAGTACGGATTTTCTATAATTTTCTAACTATTTTCTAAGTTTTTCATTTCATAGAAAATTTAATTCTAAAAAATAGAAGGCATGATTTCTAAGTATTTCATTTCATGGAAAAAATAATTCTAAGTGACCTGCTCGATATCGGCGAGCTCGCGGGCGTTTAGGTTGCCGAGGATAGTAACATTTGTAGATGACATTTGTAGGTCTGAAGTTATCAAATATCCATCAAATTATAGCTCAAAAACATGTTTCAATAAATAACCATCCGTACTAGTTGACCTTACTTACGTGATCATCTCGGCGAGCATTTCTCTACCGGACGGCACCGTACTTGACCAAGGAAGAGCTCCGATTCTATGAGAAAGGAAACACGGTCTTCCATGACCGTTGCCGCTCTCCCTCGTAGAATCAAAGCTCCTCCTTGACGTCCGTTACCGCTCGGCAGAGAACATGCTTGCCGAGCTGAACACGGTCCGCAAGTTCAACTAGTACGGATTTTCTACAATTTTCTAACAATTTTCTAAGTTTTTCATTTCATGAAAAAATTAATTCTAAGATCACGTAAGCCACCGGGGACGAGGATGGCGCGTGCTCCAGCGAAGACGAGCGAGGCGTGATTTTGATGAACTAATTTAACTTTTGTTTATCCAAACATATATGCAAATCATCATGTGATTTTGAGCTAAAAATGACATATAAAATCATAATAAAGTCCAACATATAAAGTTACACATACATCTACATCGCAAAATGAGATAAGCTACTGATAAAACATAAGAGGATTAAGTTTGTTACCTCTAAAATCGAAGAGCAACACTAATGGAGGGGGAGAGAGCAAGAACAACAGTAAGCTGAAGAACAGAGACAGTGAGTTTGAATGGAATGGCTCAGGCTCGGGAAGGAAGAAATGAGCTGGATTATAGATCGGGATAATTAGTCTCGGTTAGAGGGCCAAACCGGGACTAAAGATTAGTCTTTATTCCTGGGACATCACCCAAACCGGGACTAAAAGCTTTAGTCCCGGTTGGTAATACCAGCCAGGACTAAAGATCCCTACCCCGCGAACGACCGTTGGGCAGGGACCTTTAGTCCCGGTTGGTCCCGGTTGGTATTACCAACCGGAACTAAAGGGTCCTTTAGTTCCGGGGGTAAAAAAATGCCGAGGCTAATGCTAAATTGGGACATCGTTCTAAAGTCTGTTCTCTAGTAGTATATATTTAAACTTATGCAGGCAGGCGGCGCCATTATATACATGTGTGCCTATACTTATGTACATATATACATATGCACCTATACATATGCACCTATACATATGCACCTATATACATATGTACCTATATACAAATGTACCTATACATATGCACCTATACATATGTACCTATATACATATGCAGGCAGGCGGCGCCATTATATACATATGTATCTATATATTTAAACTTGTTGAGTTCCAGGCGGCGCCTGTGATGATCTGAAAAGAGAGCGGACGGGATCAGGATGGATAGGAAGAGAAAAAATCCAGTGACGTGGCAAGTTTAAATATAGAGAGTCTTAATTTAGATAGTCCGTTGGAGCAGTCTATTTTTTGAAGGAGTGATTCATTTTACAAAATACAAAAATCACTAAATTTAGATATTTTTTTGACTAATCTGTTGAAGATGCTCTAAGCTAGGAGGAACAGGAGCTAGATTAGTAGCCCTGGGCGGCTGGGCCCCTGACGACACACGGACAAGATGGGATGGCCGATGGGGCCAGCCCACCGGGCCGGGGCCCACAGATGCATGCACGGTGCCCGTTCGGCTATCCCGTCAGTCGGCCGTCGCTCTCGCGCGCGTGCCTTTGCCTGCCTCTCTGCCTCCTTTCTCTCTGTCTCTCGTTTTGCAAATTCAGCCCAAGGCCCAAGCAAGGCCAGACGTAACGTAAGTAAGCTTCATTTCACTAAACAAAACAACCCGGAAAGCCCAGGCCCAAGATTTGTCACCATAAGGCCCAGTAAGTGCAAGCCTAGAAGAAATAATAATAGTAGTTAGTTATAAAAATTTCTCAAAAAAAGTTAGTTATAAAAATATTTTAGTATTGTACCATCCCAAATAAAGAACATCCCAAACAAAGAACTCCATGATCCCCTCAAAAGAAAAAAAAATAAAGAACTCCATGAAGAAGATTTAACGGCTAGTTAACTTTAAGCTATTTTTCTATCCTTATTTTTCTTGAATATATATGGATTTTATTTAGGAGACCCAAACAACTAGAGAATTGGAAAATGTTCAACAGCTCTTCTTTCGTGGTGTCTTTAGTATGAATGTATGATCCTGAGTGCAGTGATCAGTCAGATTTTCTCGTAGCTTTAGTTCTACCTTTCTAGTAATTATTTTGGACTATTGCCTCATCTCTAATGAAGTTGAAGCATGAACATGTATCCATTATCAAAAAAAGAACGACCACTAGTTGGCCAGGCTATCTTGGCAGACCATCCGAACCCAAAACTGATGCTATTGTGGTCTTCGGTTCTCATCACAAGACTGCATTGTGCGATGTTAATCCATTCCTCGTAGCTTTGATGACAGATTAATTAATTTGCGGGATCTATCCATTCCATTAAGAGTCATCAGACGACACACGTCCTCAAACCAAACACTTTGTAAAAGACACACATGTATGTCCTTAGTTAAATAAATCAAACTGGCAAAGAGTCCTTAGAAGATTGCAAGAATGAAACCTATCTAGCGTAACACACTAAGACACGATCAAGTCTAACATAAGATTCACAAAATGTCTCAAGACACACAGTAAGATAAGCAACAAAAGTAATGCTCATGAAAGAAAAGAGTGGACAAGAGACACCCATATTTTTCCTGCAGTGTCAAGTAGTTTCCACTACCCCTCTTATCTATGTTAGAGCACCCAGTAAGGGTTGAGCTCTCTTAAGTCATCGAGGCTCAAAATCCACTAAGAGTACCCATTCTCCACTCCAGATTGGCGGGTCAAACCAATCACAAAAATAGGAGTGTTCTGATAATCAACTTTGCTGTGAAGATCACCTAATACTCCACTGGTCTATTCGGATGCCGGAAAACTCCAAGAGTAACAAGTATTTGATCTTTCATTTGATCAAACCTCAAGCCAAGAGCACAAAGATGCTCACCAGGTCACTCACAAGCACTCCTCGTGACTTACTGCCTTAAACCCACTCTTCTAAGCCTTGCTATATGTGTGTAACTATCTGGGTCGGAAGAGCTCTAAATGAGCCGCAAGACACACTCATATACTCCCTCCGTCCAAAAACAAATCAACTTCTAGAGTTATGAAGATGACCGTTACGCCTAAGAGGAGGGGTGAATTAGACAACTTAAAATTCAACTTCTAAACTATGGCATCTTTTTGTAACCTTAGCAAAACCTATGCAAAAGATAAACTATCTAAATATGCAATTACAGTTTTGCTAGTGTGTTGCTATCTCTACCGCAAAAGGAGTAATGTAAACAATGTACATGCGGAATCTAAAAAGCAAGGTAGAGATATACAAACACCCGTCGACGACTCCGGTATTTTTATCGAGGTATCGAGAACCGTGTAAGCTTTCTCCTAGTCCTCGTTGGAGCCCATCGCAAGAAATCCCTCGCAAGGGTCAAGCCCCCGGTCGGATAACTCCGTGGATAGCCTCAGGCCTTCCCCACGCGCAAGTGGGTCTCCGACATGCCTTCCGGCAAGCCTCTCCCGGATGCTCCCCGCCGTCTTCACTATCAAGCTTCCTGCCAAAACGCCGCGGGCCTTGTTCTCTCCGGTACATGGTGGCTGCCACACCACAAACGTGGTTGGTGTGATCTAGCAAGACTACAAGCCCCTCCGATGTACAACAATGGTGCGCGCAAGCACCGAGTGGTAAGAGGTATGCAAACCTCACTAAACACTAGGCCTAAACCTAGAGCAAGAGCATAAGCTGTGGTCTAATCAACCTAAGCACTTCGCAAAGCACATACGCTAATCACCTAATAAAACACTAAGCACTATGCAAGTGGAGATCACTAAAATGGTGTATCAACACACTTGGTATGTTTCCTCAGCTCCACTCCTTTCAAATGGCCTGTTGGGGTCTATTTATAAGCCCCACTGAGAAAGTAGCCGTTGGGGACGAAATCCTGCTTTTTTGCTACTGACCGGACTCTCAAGTTGTCCTGGTCAGACACGTCCGGTCATTCCGACCGTTAGAGTTGTGATCAACTGATCGGATGCTGTCAGCGTCCGGTCGTAATTTCGCCGCTCTGGAACCTCTTTGTACTCGATCGGATGCTGCAGTCCTGCGTCCGGTCGATTTGCCACCAGCGTCCGGTCAGTACTGAATGTGTTGCCGGTGATGATGAACAGTACCATCGGTGCGTCAGGTCGCTTTACTGTTCAGCGTTCGGTCGCTACTGCTGACGCCTGCTATAGCCGAGTCACTTGATCGGAGCGTCCGGTCACTTTTCGCCAACGTCCGGTCCAGCGTCCGATCACCTCTGTGAGCACGTTTCTTCGTGATCTTACGTTCGGCTTGGTTCCTATCTTCATGCTTGGACTTTGCTTGATATCTTGAGTCTTCTCTTGTGCTTCTAGGATCTTGCTTAAGGTGTTGATCATCGAATCATCACATCGCCTTTGTCCAAGTCACGTCTTGCACCCTATTGAACTACAAAACAATCACTTGTAAATTTATTTGTTCAATTTGGTTGTGTTGGTCATCAAACACCAAAATCCATAGTAAATGGGCCTATGATCTATTTTCCTTACAAGGTGTCCTAAGTCAAACTTCTAAAAATTTGACCAAATTTATAGAAAAGAGAATCAATATTATGGGACTAAATTATTATCACTAGATACATCATAAAATCTATCGGTAAGTACATTGGAGATTGGCTTTTGCCTTATCAACAACAATAAAACAACAGGAGCTCAAATAACATGCCAGATCATGGCAATATTTTTTTTTAAAAAATCCCTTCATTCCAAATTACAAGTCATTTTTTTAAATACTTAGTTTTTGCTATGTATTTAGATCTACACAATATCTCGATACATAGGAAAAGTTATGCACCTAGAAAAAACAAAACAACTTATAATTTGGAATCGATGGTGTTCGCACACGAAAACATCACAGTGTGGCCCCAGCGATGAGCGTGACATGCAGGACACGTCGCTAGAGGAGTCTCGTCGGGAGCGTGATACGCAAGACATGCTGGTGAAGGCTTTTGAGACCCGAAACTCCACACGCCCGGGAGGGACCCCATCAGGGCGTGCGGCGGCTATGGGCTGCCCTAGCCAGCCTGGCCGCTCTAGGGCTTCGCCATCGTTGAACCAATGAACATCGTCGATAACGAAGCAAGAAGAAATAGTAGATTGGAAAAGTAAGGTAAAAGATAAAAAATAAATGTATTGATAGATTCGATTGTGTGTTATCAATCGGCCGTCACCCTTTATATTTATAATATAGGGGGGCTGGTCTTTCCGTGTTACACGTACAAGTATCCATCTTGAATGAGATTTGTCGGTAATGCTACGCGTCTTACGTCCGATGCTCCCGAAGGCCCACCACCTCGTTATTTGTGCTTTTACCCCGCTCCTCGCTTTGCCCGCAAGTTTATTAAAAAATCACCCATCCTTATCCCTTCCGTTTCCTCCTCCCCTGTCGCAGCACCTTGCAGCTGCCCCGTCCTAGACGCGGACATGTACTCCCCTCGCTGCTGCCGCGCACACCATCCGCCGCCGCTTGCTCGCGCCTCTCGCCCCCTCCCGTCGCAAGCGTCGCTTGCTCCGTCCCGTCGTGCACGTTGGTGCTGGTGGTGCTCACTTCGCCCGTCACGCACGCCGCCCGGCCGCCCGGCCAGCCAACCTAAGCCCAATGATGGTGGTGCTGGTGGCAGTGGTGCTCGCGAGTGCCGCTAGTGCTGGATTCTAGTGGTGCTCGTGCACCGCCACTTGCCGCCGGCTCCCACCCGACGGCCGAAATTGACTGGCACAGGCGCTCCCCCTCGCCTATATTGCAAATATATATTTCAAGTGTTTCAGACGTTTTAGAGGTATGTTGCAGTTGATATGGATGTTACAAAAGTAGATTGGAGATGTTGCACATGTTGCAAGTGTTTCGGAGACATGTTGCAAGAGTTTGTTCAAAATGATTCATCTGTTCCAGACATATGTTGCAAGCATTTTGATGTGGATGTTACATATGTTTCACATATATGTTGCAATACTATGTTACAAATGTTTCATCTGTTCCTGTCTTGTGTTGCAGCAAGTGTTTTCTTGTTGCAAGTTGCAAGTGTTCTATCTGGATGTTGCGTATGTGCTTTACACATATGTTGCAAGTGTATGTTCTAGATGTTTCATCTGTTTCATGTATGTTCTAGATGTTTCATCTGTTTCAGACGTATGTTGCATTCAAGTGTTTCATGTTACACGTGTTTCATACTGTTTCAGACGTATGTTGCATTCAAGTGTTTCATGTTACACGTGTTTCATACTGTTCGGAGAGTCAGGGACGCGGGGGAGTGATGGTGGCATGACACAGCACCAGGGATTGGGGCACGGCGAGCCGGTGGCCGACGGACATGGCGCGCGGTGCGCTGGGCCGGCAGCCATTGGCACAACGGGGCGGGGTGGGGCGGGTCGAATCGAGGTAGACGGAGCGGATTGCGAGCGAGTCGAACGAACGTAATGACGGCACGATGTGCATGTGGGCAAGACGAATTAGCGGACGGGGGCAGGCTGTCCGCCAGCACGTCCCATTGGGAAAAGAAACTCCGTGCCAATATTGGCCATATGAATGAGTTTGTTTTCTGATCGATCGACAATTCCTTTGAGCAAATCTTCTGATGCCGCATACCGCATACATACGTGACCTCCAGTCCAATATCTGTTTCTCCTTGTTTCTTTTCACGTATATATATCAATCTCTGTACGTCTTCTAGTTGGACTCTGTGACTATGTCTCCTTTCCTTTCATTTTCTTCTCTTGCTATTCTTTTACGCGAGCTGCACCTGGACTCCAATTATTTAATCCATACGGATTGATCCCTCAACTACGTGATGAACTCGGACTGAAACACAAGCAGGCGTTAGGCGCCGACTCTGACATATTGGCTCTCTGTCTATAACATATCTGCATCTGAATACCAATTATCTGGAAAGTACAGACAGGTTGCTGAAACGGGCAAACAATTAGGCCCAGACATGTCTGGACTGAACAGAATCTTTCTTGCAATCAACACTCTAGCTCTTGGGTTGCAGAAGAGTTCCACGGTAGGCACAGCCACAGACTGAAGTACACACACTTGTCCATGCATGCACGTATCACTTAATAATTCATTGATCGGCCAAACACCATTATCACTATTACTAGTAGCCGAATTAACCAAATTAATACATGTATGACCAAGTTGTTTAACATTCAAATGTGGCTATCTATTATTTTTAATAAAATATATCATCATAAGCCAAATTTGAGTGTTACAGATGGAGAGTGTAGCATTCTTATACAATTAATAATAGTATTAAGTATTGGAAAGATCTAGCAGCATGTGCTGATCAGTGATGACCTCTAGCTAGTAATTTAAGCTACTGTATCTGTTCTTGGCAACTTTACAAGGATGGGATTGGGAAGGTTAGTTGCTACTTTGCCTTTAGTTCGTTCACTTCGTTCCAAGACTTTTATCATATACAACAGATCGAAAAGGAGCCTGCGTCTTCCGGCAGGTCGAAATAAATAAAGGCAAATAAAGATGTGAATAATTTTATCACTTTCGTCCATGATGCCACGCCATGCCGTACAATGAGCAATGCATGAGTGGATATGAAACCGACGCCCATTCGATCACAATTCACAGTGTAAGTGTAGCTGATTACAATGCGCACTAGCATTACGGTTGTTTATATGGTAGCCGTTAAAGGCCTCTTTTTCGTAAGATGCTTTGTCAGTGACAAGAGCAGATCCACTACCAATATATATCGATCTAGTATGCACAACCTCTTGTCCCCAAAGAAAATCAAGCAGTGACAATGCCAATGCATGCAAAAGACAAAATGCTTTTGTTATTATGTGAACTAAAGGCCTAATAATATACACAAGCTGCTTTACAATAATCATCAGTATGTAGGGTAAGCAGTAAGCACTTTGGTGGCTAGGGCATGGCCACAAATGCCTGCACCTCCTTTTTATCTTTGCTTTGCATGCTTTTCCATTCCTTGAATGTGCTCCGATCCTCTCTTTTTTTTTCTTCAGAGTGGTACCTCCCTTCTTGTAGCTTTGCCCAGCTAGACCTCCAAAGATGGAAGAAGATATTGCTGTTGGAGCACACAATCTCCAGAACATGGCACGAATTCTGCTTCAGGATCGTGTCTGAATTCTGAATCTAACCACTGAAAGTGACCATTGTTGCCAGATGCACGTATATATGCTGCATAGTGTTTGTTGGTGCAAGTGGATATTAACTTGCATGCAGTTACTAGCTCTAGCTAGTACCACTGAAACTGAAAATGACCATTGAGCAGCTTCTCACTACACAATGTGCTGCGCCCTGTCTGCAATTCCTGCAAATATCCTAGAACGAAACTTTGGTGGAGGTGCTGTGCAAGTCTAGTTAGGTCTACTAGCTCTTGTCGTTGGCGATGAAGTGCCCCCAGTCCATCCAGGTCATGCTGGCCACTTGCTGCAAATGCAGTTGTGGCGAAGTGCAGAGGCACAATACAATGGCTTGTGTTGCGCAAGCGACAACCGCTCTCTCCATTCCTTTGTTGCCAGTGATACACCACCAATGCACAATACAATGGCATGTGTGTTGCTGCAAATGCAGTTGTAGCGAAGTGCAGAGGCACAATACTGATGCAACAGGAGTGATGTATGTACAGGTGATCAGGGATCACAATGGTGGATGAGGCAGAGAGCTTTCGAGCCTGTTCGCTGGTTGATTTCTGGACTGATAAGCTCGACTGATGCTGGTTTGTTGTGAGAGAAAAATACTGTTGGCTGGCTGATAAGCCCTGACTGAAACCAACGAGCGACATCTATACATGCACGGATATACGAGGTGATCACCCCACTAATTCTCCTGCTTTCCCTTGGATTGGGCAGCGGCGCCCTTCTTCCGCTACGGAATAGTACTGCATGCTCATCACTGATTCCAAAGGCGTGCAGCTTGTAGGACACACTAAGGCCTTGTTTAGTTGGCGAAATATTTTGGGAAATGGTACTGTAGCACTTTCGTTGCTATTTGACAATTAGTGTCCAATCATATTCTAATTAGGCTTAAAAGATTCGTCTCGTGAATTTCGTCTAAACTGTATAATTAGTTTTATTTTTTATTTATATTTAATGCTTCATGCATGCGTCCAAAGATTCGATGTGACAGGGAATCTTAAAAAATTTTGCAAAATTTTGGGAGCACTAAAGTGTGCAAGCAATTGGGGTTCGGCCTGCCTGCTGTGCTAGCTCTTTCTGCTACCTGCTTCCATAACCTTCATTTCAGTCGGTAGTGCTGAGTGTTCCCTACTTTTTCCATTTGTTTTTCTCTTCTCCACTCCCTTTCACCTCCACTCTCATATTCAGGACAAAATTGAGAAGACATTTGTGCGGTCAAAATGTTCCGGCAACTTGCGTGGTAACTTTTCATGGTGCTCAAGAGCTAGAGAATTATATCAGGATGGACTGTTCCAGGATTCTTCACTTTCACATTATCTTATTCATTCGACTGTTTGACGCTTGGCAAAGATGATAGGTTTACTGAGTGCCTAGGATTTGACACTCGGCAAAGAAGGCATGTTTACCGAGTGTCAAATATTAGACACTCGGCAAAGAAGCCAACATTTGTATGTTCTGGGCCAGTCTTTGCCGAGTGTCCAGTATTTGACACTCGGCAAAGAATTCAGGTTTGCCGAGTGTCAGGTCCAGGACACTTGGCAAAGGCGCCGTGACCGTCTCCGCGCCGTCGAGTTACTTTTTTTCGCCGAGCGTCGGTTTCAGTTCTCGGCAAAGTATTTACCACATGCCCGATAGAAAACACTCGGTAAAGAGACGTTTGTCAGCACTGTAGATGCCGTGCACTGTTTGCAGAGTGTTACACTCGGCAAATCTTTTGCCGAGTATTTTGTAGGCTTTGTCGTGTGCCTGCCTGTGGCACATGGCAAAGCCACTATTTCTGGTAGTGGTGTCTCATATGTGCCCTTACACACATGTTTATATCAGGATGGACTGTTCCTGGATTACCCTTTACACACATATTTATATGTTTTTCAAGTCATCGATCAGCATTTAGAGCCTTTATCGCCTTTTGTTTGTGGGTAAAGGGTAACTACGCATATGTTGTCACATCTCTTTTTATCAGGAGCACTACGAACCAAGTAAAAGACCTATAAATAGTCCATTGCAGGAGCATTGTTACGTCAAAATTCAGGTGAGGTGGTGAAGCCGGTGGCCAAACGGTTACACAGCACACTCGAAGCAGCAATGTTGGGGATGGCACGCATCAACGAGTGGAAGCCGGTGATCGCGATGCTAGTCTTCGACCTCATCTCTGCCGTGACAACAGCCCTGATCAAGAAGGCGCTGCAGGAGGGGCTCGACCGCCTGGTGCTCATCACGCTGCGGCAGCTTGTGGCCACAGTCTTCCTCGCTCCAATCGCTTACTTCAGAGAGCGGTACGTACTAAAATGTGACATTTTTTCAGTGAAGTGAATGACCAAAATTCAGATGCAGAACCAACTTATAGCTACGACCTAGATAGGATGTTGTAATGTGATGCTAATGCTTGATTCGCGCCCCCTCTTTTGCCTTTTCATGCAGGAACACAAGGCCTAAGCTCACACTGGAGATCCTAGTCTACCTCTTCTTCAGTGCAGCATTTGGGTACGTACAGTCACAGATCCTAGTCACTCCTTTTTTTTATGATGAGGATACATAACATTTCTGTCTGATTCACTATTCCTTTTCCTGCTCCTGTCCAGCGCCGCGCTCTCTCAGTACACCTTCTTCTACGGGCTGCAGTACACCACCGCAACGTTCGCCATAACTTTCACCAACGTGGCTCCTGTGCTCACTTTCCTCATTGCAGTCTTGCTAAGGTGCTCCTCCAGCATCCTTCAGTCTCCTGCACCTGCTCTTGTTCTGATGAAACTGAAAGTCTGAAACTCCTGAAACTCTGAAACTGAAAGTCTGAAACCGGCCCTTTCCTTTCACTCAGGGTGGAGTCACTGAACATGAAGAACAAGGCAGGAGCAGCAAAGATCGTCGGAACGCTCACGTCGTTCGCCGGCGTCATGCTCCTGACCCTCTACAAGGGCGTTTCCTTGACGCACCTAGCTGAAGAACCTAGCCCGGATCACCACGGAGCAGCACCAGGGTCGTCGTCGTCTGACAGGAAGAGCTGGACGCTGGGAACTCTGGCATTGCTCGCCAACTGCCTTTGCTTCTCCTTCTGGCTGCTGCTGCAGTCCAGGCTCACCAAGAAGTACCCGGCGCTCTACTCCAGCACGGCCTACATGTTCCTCATCAGTTCACTGCAGGGCGGGGCCCTCACGGCGGCCATCCAGAGGCGAGCTTCGGTGTGGGTTCTGACGAGGCCGCTGGAGATCGTTACGGTCTTATATACAGTAAGCTGATGACGACCTTAATTTCCTTATTGTCACTTTCTGTTAGGCGCGCAAACCTTTTGCGCGTTCGAGAAAAAATATCGTCTTTACGACTTTACGTACACTTCTGTTTCTGTTTGTTTTGGTATATATTAAAATCTAAAAAGCCCTCCAATCCCTGCTTGGTGAAGTGAAGCCATCATTGGCAAGGTAGAAATAACAGTACTTTGATAAGCTGCATATAGCCTTTTCAGATAAAAGTAGGAGTAAGACGGACGTTGCATTTTTGGCATAGAATAGGAAGAATCCTGAAGCCAATCCTAAAAACCCCCTGTAGCTTTGACTTACGAAAGTTAGTAATAAAAAACTTAGCAGTTAGCACACAACTCCTTATTACTTTTTTGCTCTTTATATTTAATCTAATATTAAAGTATATATGGAGAGTTTATTCTTTTGTCCTCTCCAAATTATGACAAGTGGGCCTAGGCTTCTGAATCTGCCCCATGTGTAGCCATATGACGTGTAAGATAGGGGCGGATCCCGCAGTGGGTGTGGGGGGAGGGGGGGCTCTAGCCCCCCTAGTGCCGCTGAAGCCATGGAGTCCCCCCTTAGCCCCTCCGGAATTCTTGCAATGAATGCACCTTGAGGAGAGTTTGAAGTTGTCTGGAGATTTTGGGCTAGCAGCTGGGCTTACAAAAGGGTAGGGATCGTTGAAGAGGAAATGTTGTAGATCTCCTCCCATTGGAGGGGCGGCAGTGGCGGTGAGGAGCCCTCAGACTTATGATCGCAGCAATTGTACGACGTCAAGGATTTGGACCACCCTAGTGTGGAGGGAGGCCCCGACACTGGTAGCGGCGGCCGAGACATAGAGGAGGCCACAAAGGTCCGACTAGAGCGATTGGACGCCGCACAGAGCTGCACATGCAAGGAATCCACTCGCACCACACTCGCCTTCTCCTGGTCTAGATGCTTGAGCGTCTCCACGAACCGGTTGGTGCCTATCGTCGAGGTGTTAGGGGCCCGACGCATCCTCCTTAGGTGCTTCACCCGACGGGAGCAGCTAAGACTACCTGTCGGCGAAGCAGTGTCAGGGTTAGGGGATGCCGGTGTTAGGAGGAGGTGCTGCAGGGGGAGAATCTGGTCGAGGTTCTCTTTGAAACGTTAATTTTCCCCCATTACATTGCCCTTGTTGTCTTTGTAGTAGCCCGTGATTGACTCGTACCTGGTGTTACAGGGGTCGACCATCTTGGCGATACCTGGTAGGGATCGGAAGAGAGCACACAAGCTTAAGTTAATTCCAAAACTGAAGCCGCCATGTTGGAGTTGTTCACTCTTCACTGACCAGGGGCAGATCCAGCGGTGGGCAGGAGGGGCTCTAGCCCCCCTGCTGCTGTCGAATCCGTGGAGCCCCTTAGCCCCTCCTTGGAATTCTTGCCATGAATAATGCAATTCGCGATTTTGTGCTAGCACCTGGGCTAAGTTTCCTATGGGCTTCAATGAAGTGAAAAAGAACCACTCGGTAACCAACCTTTTGGCCTTCTCCATGCCCCTAATTCTCTCAAATCCTTACCTGTGCAGTTGTGAGCTATGGTAGGCGATAGATGTGGCGTGCGAGCCGCCGTAGTGCTACTAGAAAGTGCACACGCGCAAGGGAGACAGAGTGCGGAGGCACTGGAGGCCAGAGCGCAAGGGGCAGGCGCAAGCACGACTGAGCACCTGAGCGACTAAATGGGTCCAATGCGATGAGCAAGAACAGGTGCATATAGCAAGGAGGTAGGGCGCACCGCCGGCCTATGGCACTGCACTGGATGGAAGCATGGTGGCCGCCGGCTGCGGCTGGGATGCACGCCTCCACGACATAGGCACATGGGCGTCCTGGAGTCCTGGACGACTAGACTGGATATATAGCTGGTTGAGCGGTTGACAAGTAAGCTAGCACCATGTTCTAAGTTCTAATAATCTATGTTCTCCTAAGTGATAATTGGATATTTGGATGCTTTGGCAATTGTGTGGGTTAGTTATTGGTGTTAGATAGAGCATGACGACGTGTTGTGAATCCGCCACTTTATCTTCATGGAACAACACATGTTCGCTGCTGTAGTTCATGTCTTTCAGGTGTTCAATGAAATGCGTCACTAGCCAGGCGAGTAGTTGCATCATATCTTGTGATTTGAGAAATTCCTACACTATAATAATATATGCACCTTTTTTCTATTTAGCGAGTTACTAATTTGAGCACTTAGTGTCTTGATTGTAGTAGCCTATAGTAGAAAACCATGTGAAAGCTCGCTTTTGTATCTCTGGAAGCACAACTTCATGCTCATGCCTTCTCACCATGGTATGAACTTGATTGCTTGAGCCCCTTAAATATTTATCCCGGATCCGCCACTGGTATAGGCTTCCCCGTCTCCACATCCATACATTAACTATAATAATATTAAAGAGCGAAAATTTATTCCTCCAAATTTTTGGTCCATTGCACTCTCTTCCTGTTTAGTTGATCCACTCTCTAGAGCATAAGAGTTTACTAAAAACAGTAAGACGTGATGAATTGGACATTAGAGTCCCAATTGGTTTATTATCCTATTGGTGACCTGATTAAATTCATAACCCATACCCATACGAGTTAGAATACCGCACGTAGGATCACAATATGCAGTCTGATTTTAAAAAGAAAGTATTAGAACATATGATGCAAGATGTAGATTCTGCTGTAACTTGCAGCGCACGATCGAGTATGTTTGCTAGTTTTATAATGATTGGTAAAACTGGCATGTACCCATCTCAATAAGGAAAGGCACAGTATATAAACCCAGACCTAGGAGGACAGAAGCGGCACATAAGCTTACTATTCTGATGGATTTGATGACGCCCATCGGCACTCTCAAGGTGTAGAAAGAAAATATTGCCTACAAGTTCTTTGTAGGTCTTGGTGGTCACTTTGATCACCGGAATAAGTGTAAGTAATACGAACAAAGCCACTCACTTTTTTCTCCAGTCTCCTATCATTAATATTAAAGTAGATGTATTTTTTTCTTACATCATTTCTAGAAGCCTCTCTTCCCACACGCAGAACGGAACGTGTATATCTCAAGAGTTGTTTGGTGCGTTGTTTTTGCCCCCGTCGTAGCTAGTGCTTCCCACTGTTATCGGATCACTTAACTTTATGTTTGGTTGGACTGAGCCGGAAGTCGATAACACAGGGATTAGGTACGGCACTTGCAATGGTCAGGGCCAAAGCTATGTTGTTCTTAGAGGTTGCAAATGCACCCTCAAAAATTATAAAAACAGTGTATTTGATTGAAATTTCACCAAATTAAACATCACTTCATAGTTGACAAGAGGGCCGGGGCTGAACAAAACAACCACCGCTCATACTCTCATAGTCGACGAGACGTTGGCACCTGATCCTATCGAGTCCCACCTATGCACGTGTCCATCCCTGCAACCTCTACATAGGGGGTGGACGACGGATGCATGCAAACAGACGTCAATAACACAAGATCTCCATGATTGTTCTGATGAACGCCTCACCACTCGTTGGCTTGCTTTGTGTCTTATCTGGATCTCAATCTCTCAATTCGATGCAGTCCATATGCATGCAACAAAGACTGCCCCACTATTGCCAGCGCGATTTGATCCCATCCCATCCTTCTTTTTCGTCTAGACCAGACAAACGCGATCCGATGTAGCTAGCTAGATCATCAAAGCACACATGCATGAGCTTGTAGGTGGCCCTTCTAATCTGCCTCTCGCGTGAATATAGTGCAAATGTTCAGTATTATACTTGATAACGAGGACGAAGTAAATCCAGACGGGAGAGTACACAACTACCATAAACGACAACAGTTCCAAATTATTGGGAAGGCAATATAGTACAAATGTTCTTTTTTTTCTCAGAAAAAAGAGTTACAAGCTGATGAATTCTCATTCATCTTTCTGTTCTTTGATGACAACTTAAAGCAAATCAGAATTTGTATTTCAAGCACATATTTATATATGTTTCAGGGAGTCATGGGGTCCGGAGTGGGCTACGTGCTGATGACGTGGTGCGTGGAGAAGAGAGGGCCGGTGTTCACGTCAGCCTTCATCCCTGTCATCCAGATCATGGTTGCCATGATGGATTTCTTCTTTCTCCATGAGAATCTCTATCTTGGAAGGTAAGCTATCTGTTGTATTACCATACTCAACATCCTCATCATCAGCTGAAGAATTTTGAAGCTGTCGTTGGCTAGCAAAATGCATGGCCCCCAGCAGGCAGTAAGAAAATAAAATAAAAAAAAGAGAGCAGGAGTATCCATACTAGCTAGCTCTGCAGACACCTACCTACATGTATACGTCACGTTGAAGTGATGGCATGCAGCTAGCTGGGTTTTTGGAATTGCAATGGATGGACCAAAATGCATCACTTTTATTTATTTATTTTGTTGTTATCCATGCATGCAGTGTTCTGGGATCCATACTCTTGATTCTGGGCCTCTATATTCTGCTGTGGGGAAAGAAGAGGGATGCCTCAGAAGCATCATCATCATCATCAGCTGCTGCTGCCGCCAAGGAAGAAGAGGAGGAGGAGGAGGAGGAGGACAAAGAGAAGCAAGTCAGATCATGAGGACCAGCAGACCACTCTTATCTTTTTCTTCTTTTTCCAAAACAAACCAGGATGAGGACCAAAAGATACAGTTCTTTGGACTGTGATCCATACTTGACATATATACTTAATATAATAGTATATAATAATTTCCTGCTTGATTTCCTACTACTAGGTGGAACTAGTACTACTGTACTAAGAAGGATGGTCTAATAATTCTGCTAGTATATGTAGTATTTGTTTTAATTCCCTTTGTGGCCAAATTAGTATATATAATAGAGAAATTTTACGGTGCTTGAGAATAATAAGGCCCCGTTTGGCAGGGCTTCACTTCACTAGTGAAGCCATTTTTTTTTTGCTTCAGTTCCACGAACAGTTCCACCGGTGGAGCTGAAGCGGTTTTGGTAAACCGTTTGGCAAAATGGCTTCCCTGTGAGAGCATGTTTTTAGGGGTCTGGAGGAGGAGCCGGGAGAAGCCACTTTTTTTGGCTCCATCCCACCCCAAATCACTGTGAGAGATGTTTTTAGGGGCTTCACAAGTGAAGCTATTTTACTTTACCCCGTTTGGTAGAAAACGGCTCCAAACGGCTCCTGAAGCCGGTAGAGAAGCCTTGCCAAACGGGGCCTAAGAGCCTTTCGTTCATCTAGATCTAATGGTTAAAAATGTAAAGGAATCTAATGAGAGGAACTTAAGTTGTGGACCTGTAACTGATTTTTATATTTATCCAAAGGGTAGAATGGTATTTTGATCGGTAGAACCCCTACCCGCAGATTATCCTTCCCTGTTGGATAATGTTGAATGGGTACAGGTTCTCGCACCGCCGGTCCATAGTGCCATGGAGCGCGCGGCAGGGCCATCCTCACCAGCGAAGACGTCTAACGGCACTTTAGTGATCGGCAAGAAGAAGAAGCCCAACTGGTCCATCTTCGAGATGGACGACGACGTCGGCTGCGACAACTTCAGTCTGCCGCACCGCCTGTGTGCTGCTCCTCGAGGCGCACCATGCACCACGCCGCCGGCCGCCTGGGTAGCTGCCCTCCATCGCCATCACGCGTCAGGGACACAGTGCCGCGCCGCCTCGCTGCCGGCCAGTGCGATGCCGATGTCGTCGATCCCTTGCAGCCGGCAAAAGCCGCGGGCGGGCTCCAACGAGACCCTGCAGGCGAGCGATGGTGAGCTTGGACACGACAGACGCCGGCACCAGTGCACCTCGTGCAGGCTATCGGCGACGAGCCGGCGAACTGTCTCCGGCGCAAATGCATGTGTGCGTTCCGTATATTAGCAAAATGTCTAAACTATCCTTAATTATATTTAATTAATTACTTTTACATCAGACGTCTGGAAAAAAATCGATAAGAGGAACTACCGGTTCCTCCAAGCACAGTAAAACATCTCTATATAATAATTATCTGTGTTGTTTCCTCTCTAAAAAGAAGCATTAGTACTTTATTTCCCCATAAAAAAAGATAGTACTACTTGTATAGTTGTATTCTACAGTTGCATGTGTGTTTTTGCTTACCCTAATGACCTAATTTTCTTAGTGTGCCTGACCGTACCATGCATGGAAAAAAAGTTACCATGCATGCATGCAATCTCTCCAAAGTTCAGTCATAGCTAGGCCGATGGGGCCGGTGGCAGAAGTCAGTGGCGGAGCCAAGGGGGGCTGGCAGGGGCCATGCCCCCCCCCCCCCCCCCACCTAATATTTCACAACAACAAAAAATTAGTAGTATGACTTAATATTTTTTATTTATATTAAGAGGGAGATTATATAAAATTATTGTCATATATATCTATTAATATCTTCTAGATAGTATAATCATATAAAAACTAGATAATAAAATTATCGCAATGAAAAAAACCGAGTCGGTACTTAAGATTTACAAAGTCACCCTAGACGTCTTGTTGTTAACGGGCATGTCACTTACTACTGGAAAAAATAGCACCTTAGATCCTAGGATACATATAAGAAATTGTGAGCACCCGTTTAAGTCAATTAATTAATTCCGACAGTCATCACAAGAAATTTAACGAGTTGAGTTGCACTTAGTTTTTACATGTTGGCTCTTTTGGTCGCCCCCCCTAAATATAATTCCTGGCTCCGCCACTGGCAGATGTCACCCATAATTCGACACGTTAGAATGTCTTTTTCTGTCACAATGAACACGGAATTGCATTGGGTGCGTGGGAGGAAGAAAAAAGAGAGAAATGTTCTTCATGCACACATGGCGCTTGTCTTGTACCCCCAAATTCGCCATTCTCCTATGTGGGCGGCGCGGCGAGCGAGAATCGATGCTCCGGATTTGATGTGGACCTAAAGCAACGTGTGCCAATGAAAGCAGAGACAGTGGGCATTGGATTTTACTCCTTTCTCATGGAAAAAGATGCATACATGTTCTTTTTTATTTCCTAGCTCCATCTACATATATGGTGCATGTTCTTAAACTGGCCCTAAATAGAGGTAGTAGTCATGACAATGCCTGAGTGCTCAGGCAGCATCCAATGCCCCTACAGTAGAAGCGATTGACGCATGCAGGAGCAGGACATCTGATCTAATTGCATCACGTACGGGTCAGGTCACAACCAACGTGCTTGCCAAAACTGATAAAAAAGATGAGGAGCTTTTAAATGTTCGATCCACTGCACTGCACTACCTAAAGAGCTGGGTATTCTGCTCACTTGCTGGCTGCACAATTTGCTCATGGATCAAACATGCACGTACATCTTCCAGATTGCAAATATGATATTCTCAGGTCAGCAAAGCAAATAGTGTAAGCACCAGCTAGCCAGCCAATGGTTGCTAAGTGCTTTGTCCTATACCCAATGCAAAACCCCTAGTCACAGCTCAAGCTAGAGCATGGTCACGTGTTAGGAAAACGAAACGAGGTCGATAGGGAACATCCTCCTTTCAGATGCCACTGCATGCATCATCAGCACCTCCAGCATGCAGGTAGCAGCACTATAAAGCCACGACATAACCAGAGCAGACTGCTCAGCTCATCACACAAAGCCATCGTCAGATCGAAGCAAGCTCAGGATCGATCGAGAACAGCTAGCGTGCTAGGGCTCTGCAGCTGGTTAGTTGCTGCTGCTTGAGCCTTGAATCGAGATGTGGAGTGCACGATGCATGGAACAGTGGGCGCCGACGGCGGCAATGGTGGCCACCAACGTCGTGATCGCCGTCATGAACGCGCTGATCAAGCAGGCACTGAGCCAGGGCATGAACAGGCTGGTCCTCATCACTTTCAGGCAGATGCTGGCCACCCTGTTCCTTGGACCCATTGCCTACTTCAAGGAAAGGTAGGCGATGCTGTGGGTGGTGTGGTGTGGTGTCAAAAAAGGCATGCATGCATGGGTATATATTTCGCTATAGATTGTTGACGGCCAATGTTTTTTCCCCCCCCTTCATTCATCAGGAAGATGAGACCAAAGTTCACAACCGAAATCTTTGTCTACACGTTCCTCAGTGGAATTCTTGGGTAAACACCAACTCCACTCTCACACACACACTATGGTATTAATGATTCAGTTGGTTGTTCTTCATTGTTCCTGGATTGATGAAACGTTTGTTTCACGTGTTGCCTGCTGCAGGCCGGTGCTGCTTCAGTACACATTGTTTGTGGGATTGGATTACACGACAGCAACATTTGCTGCAACTTTCGGAAATTTGCTTCCAGTGGTTACTTTCCTCATATCACTTGCTTTCAGGTAAAAACCCAGCTTCTTTCAGCAGCAGTTTGAAAGGCTCTTCCCTCTCTCTCTCTCTCTCTCTCTCTCTCTCTCTCTCTCTCTCTCTCTTGGTCAAAATCTGGACCTTAAATTTGCAGTATCTATTTGTATTATAAAACTGGATGGCACAAAAAATTTAACTACAAAGTAGCAGAGTGCTGTCACTGCTATGGAACCTTATACTTTTCAAATCAACCAGTACATCCTAAATAAAGTGCCTAAAAAGGAAACTTCAACTCTGTTCCCATGAGAAAGTTAGCTGGTTTTAAAATGGTCCCAAATTAAGCAGCATGCTACAACTAAGGGTCCTCAGCAGAGCACATTAGCTCAAATCGTCACTTGATCATCTAGGATCTTGTACATGTCTTATTAACTCCTATATATGGATTACTTTAAGCGCTTTCCGTAGAAATATATATATTCCCACTCAATTATATACATAAGCTCACAAGTCACAATAATAAACTTCATCTTTCAGATTTGAAGCACTGGAGGTGAGGAGCAGGTCAGGGAGCGCCAAGATCTCAGGGACACTCATCTCCCTCGGCGGCGCAATGATGCTCACCTTCTACAAGGGTTCAGCACTGACCCACACCACCACATCGCTGTCGCCGTCATCCATGGCTCCATCCTCCTCCGGCAGCAGTGGCGAGCACGGCACGGTCCGGTGGGTGCTGGGCTCCGTCTCCATGCTCGCCAACGTCGTCGGCTTCGCGCTGTGGCTGCTCCTGCAGCGGAAGTTCACCCGGAAGTACCCGGCCGTGTACTCGGCGACGGCGTTCATGTCGCTCTTCAGCTTCGTCCAGGCTGGAGCGCTCGCCCTGTCGGTCCAGAGGAGCAGCCTTGCCGTGTGGGCTCTCAGGGGAACCGTAGAGATCGCCACGGTGGTCTACTGTGTAAGATTTCTTCTCTTGCAGACTGCAGACACATTTGTCACTGTTGCGGCAGCATTGTTGATGCAGAATGCATGTTTGTGGTGCAGGGTATAGTGGCATCTGGCATTGGGTACCTTCTGCTCACATACTGCGTGGAGAAGAGAGGCCCTGTGTTCACTGCTGCCTTCAGTCCGCTCGCTCAGATCTTCGTTGCCGGCATCGACCTCTTCATCCTCCATGAACCTCTCTACCTTGGAAGGTGAGGTCACAATCACAACACCATGCTGCTCATCTCATCGACGATCTGCTCCCTAACTGCAGCCTAATTATTTTCACTGAAGACTGCCGTTCCTCACTGAACATTCTCCCTAGCTAACTGTTGCTTTGTGTTCTTCATCTTGCAGCGTGCTAGGATCAGTGCTGGTTATTCTCGGACTCTACCTTGTGTTGTGGGGCAAGAAAGAGGAAGTTGCTGCTGAGGCGGCGGCGCAGCCAGCTCAGGTGGCCGAGGTAGAACAGCAAGAGAAGGTGTGATTCTTTTTATTACTCATCAGTCATCAGTGTGACAGAGCAGTGACCATAGCTAGAAGAATCATGTGTGAGTGGGACAGAGTGCATATGATCTCCAAGCTCGATCTTACTACTGCTTGTATTATACTAGGTTATCCATAAATCTCTTCATGCTGTAAATAAAATTCTCTGAAGTGTTGAGAAAGATGTTGCCAAAGTTCATGCTTCACTATTTCAGAGCTAACGTAGAGCACTATCCACTGGTGGTACGGCTGGGCCACTGTACGTCGCTGACAAGTGGGTCCACAGAGAACGAGAGACCAATATGCTTTCTCATGTCGCTCAAGAATAGCAAAGCACTACTACTAGCTGTTGAATGGTTCTGCTAGCTCGCTCAGTCAGTGAAGCTCTCTGCATCAGACACTTGTCTCGCCTGCTCCGACAAGAACTCCGCACCTCCCAGCTCTTAGCACACATCTGGGCGATAAAGAGCGCGCCCGCACTTGCATAGTTGCATTCATTCTACACCAGCAAGATCATAACAGTGTGCGTGGATCCAGCACGATCGTATCGAAGAACGAAGCCATCGTCACAACGCAATGCAAGAACGCCGCCGCAGCGCCACCATGGGGGGTGTCACCGCCACGACGCCGCTCTGCTACCTGGCCGCCGCGGCCCTGCTGCTTCTGCTGGGCACGGCCGTGAAGCCGTGCGGCGCGCAGGTGGTGGTGACCATCGAGGAGGCGTGCCGGATGGCGACGACCGGCGGCGCGTCGGGCGTGAGCTACGACCACTGCGTGGCGTCGCTGGCGTCGGATGCACGGAGCCGCGACGCCGCGGACCTGCACCACCTGGCCGCGCTGGCGACGCGGATCGCCGTGGAGCACGCGGCGGCGACGGAGGCCAAGATCGAGGACCTGGGTGAGGTGGAGGAGTCTCCCCACGCACGTGCGCGCCTGCACCACTGCCTCGACCTCTACAACGCCGCCGCCGACGTCCTGCGCGACGCGCTCGACAACCTCCACGCCCGCGTCTACGGCAAGGCGTCCCAGCAGCTGGCCGCCGCGCTCGGCGCCGCCGAGAGCTGCGAGGACGTCTGGAAGGGCGAGGAGCATGTCCCCGTCGCCAGCCACGACAGGGAGTATGGCCGCATGGCGTTGGTCGCACTCGGCCTCACCAGCGGCATCGCGTGATCATATCGCCTACGTACTACCAGTGTCGTCTCATCGGCTCATCCCATCGATCGCACGCCATTGACGACGCCATGGCTGTCAAGTCGTCATCATAAGCTAAAGTCGCATCTTTCTGCTTGGAAGTTGGAAATCGTGTGTCACATTATATATGTGGTCGATGTATGTAATCGATCTTGCTTTCGTCCATACACCTTGATGTGATTTTGGCATGCATGTAGAGTGATATTATTTGTTTAGCTATTAATTTTGTTCGTTTTCCTTTGGGTTCATGCCTTCTTCTATTCTTTGGGTATGTATGCATGCAGGGTATACATATTATACACTCGTATATGTTGTTCATTCTTTGGGTTTGTAGGACTTGTACGGTTGCATGGTGGTAAGTAAATATATCACATCTGGAATCAACTACCCACAAGATCAATGGCTTCCTGATGGCCCTCTATACATCACTCACTTACAGTGGCGAATCTAGGATTCTAGTTCAGGGTATGCCGCCCAAAAATTTTCATATACAAATTCGGTAAAGCCATCTGGCAATTCGGTAACAATTGAATTTTTTTTCCTTCTAATACAATGATACGCATACTTATGCGTATTTAAGAAAAACAAATGAATTTTTTAATATAATTAGGAACATTTGCAATAAAAATAACAAGATAAATGTTAAATTCAAAGATTAAGTTAAAAACATCCACACATTACAATATAAATAATAAATAATTCAAACACCATATTGGTACTTTAAAATATAAGCATAAAAGAGAGTAAGAGACTCACAATCAAATGAAGGATTTAAAACAGCAGTAGCCGTCACCTTCTTTATGCATCCTTCTGAAAAAGAGATGCAATGTCCCTGCTCTCTCTGTATAGATTCTACAAAATACAATGCCAAATAATTAAAACAAATTCTTCTCATACAAATCGAATTCTCACATGAAACTAGACAAATACTGACATGATATCGGTCTCAATTGTCTCTGATGTCGGGGGAAATCCCCAATATCTCATTGCACCTGCGCGAGTGATGATTTTATGATATTAGCAAATAGCAATGAAATTAAGTAGACAAAAATTTTCTATGAGAAGACGAAGAGTGGAAGAGACTTGAAGAGAAAAAGAAATAAATCTCACCTAAGCGAATCTAAGATAGTGAGTAGCAACTACGGAGTCGATAGGGTTTCATACCGGCGTGTGGCACGCGGCCTCCGGCGGCGGTGTGGACGATCAGACGAGGATGAGGATTAGGGCATCGGCGGTCAGGCGGCCCGGCGATGTGGTGTGCGCGTCTGTACGACAAGACCAAAGGGGAATGTGTCCGTGGCTATGGCTGCATGGCCTCATGAGCCGCGTGGGCCTCCGTCACATGGTCACGGTCACACCCACTAGGGGCGAGCGGTCACATTGCATGTGGCCCGCTAGGTGCTGGGCGTCCATGTAAGTGTTCTTTTCTTTTCTTTTATTTAAAAAATACACGTATATATACCGTAAAAGTTTCTGGGATCGCAGGGTAGCGAGATGTTTCGTCGAGGTTGAGTAGCTTCGTCACAGCACATGTCAGCTTTCCTAGAATTTCTTCCCAGTTCTAGGGGTACTGTTTGTTTCGTTTTGGAGGGCAACAACTCTCTCTTGCGAAATTTCCACGGAACAATTGTAACGGACAACCTATTCAATCTGGAGCTTGCCCACCTTGTCCGCTTGTGGTCAAAGGCCGCCATGGCATTCTGCCCTTAGAGCAGCCACGCGGCATGAGAAAAATCGATGGTTGCAAAAAAGAGGCAAGGTTGAAGCATCGTTTATTCGTTTTTCTATAACTCGTTTATTCATTTTTTTTTAATGTTGCAGTACCACTAGGCCTAATGTATCGGTGCAATGTGTTTTCCAAAATGGGTTTGATTTGCGGCTTAGGCCCCGGCTCACTAACGCTTCTAGCAATCAGCTAGACAGCCTGACTGTTTGTTTGCAGGGGATCAACCTCGGTGACGGCCCAGACACAAGACTGCTCAAGCTAAACTGCAAGCCATACACTGCTCGGGGAGCCTATGCCGCTCTTGACACTGCACGCGACAACACAGGACTCACATGATCGACGCATCTGGAGGACTCAAGTACCAAACAAAGTGAAGGTGTTTGCCTGGCTGTATTTCAAAGACAGGTTGAGCACAAGAGTCAACCTTCACGCCAAGCATGTTGTTGATGATGATCAGTGCCAGAGGTGTGCTCATTCAGTAGAGGATCGGAATCATGTCTTCTTCGGTTGCTCAAGCAACTCTGAACTCTAGAGAGTCATTGGGCTGAGTCATATTTCTCCTCTGTTCGATGATGAAGTCTGGAATGCCAATGCACCCCCCAGCCTCGACGCGTCGATTTGGCCGTTCGTTTTCCTGACGATCCTCTGGAGACTATGGGACGATAGAACCGGTCAAGTTTTCCGGAACGAAACTTCCTGTAGTAGAGCTGTAATCTCGCGGGTTTGTGATGACCTTGTGGTCTGGCGCAAGCGCCTTCACCCTGATCTTGTAAACAGCCTCGATGGCTGGCGTAGCTTCCTTCTCGATTGTACTGGTACTGCTTTTGCTCACTCCGGGTAACTGGAGTGTTTGCCTTTGGAATGAAGAAGGTGGGGAACCCCCCCCCCCCCCCCCCCCCCCCCCCCCCCCCCCGTTTTACTTTTTTAAAAAAAAACTACCCACAAGATCTTGCAAGGGCTAGGCTATTTTCCCTCTCTATTTCTATGTATCTATCTATCATTTCTATCTCATTGTCATCTTATCTTCTTATACAATTACTAGCATGGCTTGAGCATCACCGTTGGTGTAGTAGATGTGTTTGCAAGTGAAGCTAGACCCTAGGGAAGTTCCGCGTGTTATCTTGCTTTCGACCTCGTGTGACAATATAGTTAGTTTTAGACCCTGTCTTTGGTGTAGTTTATTGGATTAGCTTACGCACTTTCTAAGGCTTCCATTAGTAAAGATTAGTACATAACAAAGCCATCCACTTGTTACTTTTGGATTCGATATAAACATGGGTTGGAATTAATACTTTGAGGGAAAATCTACTTCTTCACCGTACACTTGCAGTTCACGAGTTGCATGCTTACATAGCACCAACAACGGGCCACGTAACACCACTAATAGGGTAAGTTAAAGTCTAGGGTTGTATCTCACAAAGGTTTGTTTAGCAGTTCTTTAAGCATATAGACACATGTAGATAATATTAGCCTAAACTTTTCAACAGACTAAACGGTCACCTATCAATGGTATGCACCCGCTAGATCTGCGCCTAGATGATCCTATAGTACGTCCTAACAATGGTATTAGTTGAGCCTGTTGTAGGTGTAGATCTAGGTTTTGGGGTAGAAAAGAAGAAGAAATTAGAAGGAGATAAATCGATTGGTTTGAATTGAGCAGAAACAGTCTAACCCTAACCGCAACCCTAGCAATAGAAGTCGGAGTGGGGGGACCTACTTGGGCCCTCCTGACCGCCGGCGCTACCGCCATTGAGCGGGAAGGAGGGCACCGCCGTCGTGCGGGCAGAGACCCGAGCCGCTGGCCAGGGAGGTCACGCCATCGCGTGGCCCTCCGCCTCGAGCTCGGGGTCAAGGGCAATGTTGCAAGGCCGCTCAATGGCAGTGCGCTCCGCCTCAGGCCAGTGCGCTCGTTGACGAGGGGGCCCGCGGCGGCGCCACCACCTCATTCCCCGGCCGCCTCGGGTGGCCACCGCTGCCTCGACTACGCGCTGAAGAGAGGAGAGGGAAGGAAAGAATGGAGTCTAGGGTTACGGGGGAGGAGGCCGGATTGAGCGCGCTCGCCGACCAGGGGCCCGCGGTGGCACCACCACCTCATTCCCTGGCCGCCTTGGATTGCCACCGCTGCCTCAGCTACGCGCTGAAGAGAGGAGAGGGAAGAAAAGAATGGAGTCTAGGATTACGAAAGAGGAGGTCAGACCTAGTTTTGTTCCTCCGAGGTTGAAGGGTGACCGTCCGATCAGATCCGACGGCTGAGAGCGGCCGGGCCGGATGCGGCCCAAGCGGGAAGCCACTTTTCTGGCCTAGGCCCAGGTTGCGGCCTAGGCCTAGGTTGTGGCCTAGGCGTGAGAGCGCGGCGCGCACGGCTCGACCACGAGCAGTTTTTGCTGCTGGGCTGCAGGAAAGCGCAGCACACGAGTAGGCCTTCAGGCTAAAATGCACAGTAACAGTCTTGTATTTAGTTTTATTATTTTCAGAAGCAATTTTAGATGAATTATAGTCAAATTTAAAGTTTTACATCCCTGTCAAAATTTGAACCAACGGAATAATTTTTTTAGAGAGTAGATGAGTACAACAAAATGCTTCCAAAAAGTAGATAAATTTCCTTTTCATGTTTCTGCTGCTATGATTATATCAATCCTCTAATTAAATTGGACCAACGGGGAAGTTATAATTGGAGGAGTAGGCATTTTTTGTTTAAGTTCAATTATGGTATTGTTATTTTCTGACCAACGTTGATGATAACAATATTATAAGTTTATTCATGAGTTGTTTTTCTATGCATTAATTTCATTTCTGCCCAACGGTGTTATAGAATTAATGTAGAAGAATGTTGTATTTATGATCTTGCTATTTTCTGACCAAAGTTGATGATAACAATATTATAAATTTTATTTATGAGTTTTATACATTAGTTCTATTTCTGTCCAACGGTGATGTAGAATTAGTGTAGAAGAATATTGCATGTTTTAATTTTGATCAACGTTAAATTACAGCATGCAATTATAATGTCAAATATTTCTCACTTTCTCTAACGTTGTTTTCAGGCTGACCCAATGATATTCATCTCATCCATTCCGTCCCTCAATGGGAGCAATTATAACACATGATGAGAGAAGCTTGAGATAGCACTTACGCTCTCAGATAATGATCTAGCACTTATCTCTCCGTGTCCCACTGAGCCTATGGACCCGGTGAGGGTAGAAAATGAGACCGATGCAGTTTTCGCTATTCGGCAGCTTGACCACGATGAAGTGAGAATGAAGTACGATCTTGATCATGCAAAGTGGGATAGTTCAAACCGCAAGTGTTAGATGGTGATTAAGGGCACCATTGAGGATCCAATAAGGGGTTCGATCCCAGAATGTACCACCGCCACTGAGTATCTTAAGAAGATAGAGAATCAGTTTACTGGCTCTTCATAGGCTTATGCAAGCACTCTCGTTAAGAAGTTAGTTAATGACAAATACTCTAGTGGAGGGATTAGAGAGAACATATTGAAGATTAGCAACACGGCATCTAAGCTCAAGCCAATGGACTTGGGGCTCAAGGATGAGTTCCTAATTCATTTGATTTTTGCTTCTTTGCCCAAAGAGTATGAGACTTTTATTATGAACTATAACTTACAACCAGAAAAGTGGGACATTGAGAAGCTCATTGCAATATGTGTGCAAGAAGAGGAGAGGCTTAAGAGCTCACATAGTGACTCCGCCAACCATGTGAAGGAAAATAAAAGGAAGAACTTTTACAATAAGAAAGACAATCCACAAGAGAAACCTCAGTGGGATAATAGCTCCTCTAAGTCACAAGAAAAGGCCCCTCAGACAGATCACCATCAGAAATCCAACTATGTTCAAGTGGACAAGGACACCTGCAAATGGTGCAAGAAGACTAGACACTATCAGAAGAATTGTCTAGATTTTCTAAAGCACCTGATGAGAAAATGTGAGGATATTATTACATTCGTAGATGAGTCCTTATATTTAAGTTATGCAAAATCTACTTGGTAGATTGATTTAGATATAAATATTTATGTTACAAATTCATTATAGGGATTCCATACGAGGAGGACCCTACAAAGAGGAGAAAGACACATTAAGGTGGCAAATGGACTCCAAGCTGAAGTTGAAGCCATTTGAGAACTCCCATTAGAATTAAATGATGGCTTTGTACTTAAGCTTACAGATGTCCTTTATGTACCCTCTTTGCATAAAAACTTAATAAGTGTTTTACGTTTAGACGATAATAAATTTGATTGCCATTTTGGTAATGACAAATGTAAGATAATATTTAATTATAAGTGTGTTGGTCTTGCCTTTCGGCAAGATGAGTTTTATTTGTTATCGCTTTCTAAGAATGTGAATGTTGTGAGCACTGAGAATGAGAATGTCTCCTCGTCTATTAATGCAAGAAATAAGCGAAAGAAAGTTCATGATGTATCATCAAAATTATGGCACTGTCGTTTAGGCCATATTTCGATTGGGAGAATAGAATGATTGATTAAGAAATTAATTCTTTCACCATTAGAATTTTTAGATTTAGAACAGTGCATTGATTGCATAAAAGGAAAATATGTTAAAAATAAAGAAAGATGACAAACGAAGCGTAGGAATTTTAGAAATAATTCACACAGATATCTGTGGTCGTTTTCCTGTGAAAAGTGTGGATGGTTATGATTCATTTATAACATTCATAGATGATTATTCTTGTTATGGCTATATTTATCCAATTAAGGAAATATCAGAAGCATTGGATAAATTTAAGATATTTAATGCTAGTAGAAAATCAACAAAATTTAAAGATTAAGATAGTAATATCTGACCATGGGGGAGTACTACAGTCGACATACCCCATATGGCCAAGTTCCTAGACCTTTTGCAAAGTTCTTATAGAAAAATGACATAGTTGCCCAATACTCTACACAGGGCGAGCCTCAGCAGAATGGATGCAATCGTACCTTAATGGATATGGTGAGAAGTATGATAAGTTACTCCACCGTACCTATAAGTTTATAGATGGAGGCGTTAAAAACCACCATTCATATTCTCAATCGAGTACCAAGCAAGTTAGTGCCCAAAACACCATATGAATTGTGGATGGGTAGGGAACCCTCACTTAACCACTTGCATGTGGGGGGTTGTCCAGCTGAGGCCAAAGTATTTAACCCAAACACTGGGAAGCTAGACTCCAAGACAGTTAGTTTTCATTTCATTGGCTATCCAGATAAGTCAAAAAGTTATCATTTCTACTGTCCTGACAGACATACGAAGTTTGTAGAAACAAGACACGCTGTGTTCTTAGAGGATGATATGGTCAGCGGGAGCATGTTAGTGCGAGAAATTAACCTTGAGGAGAAGCGGGTATATGTGCCCACTCTGATGGTTCAGGAGCCATTTTTCTCGCTACCTGTTGCTGCTGCACCAACAGTAGAAGACACTGTAGTGAAAGCACCTGTTTTACTAGTTCTCCCATGGCAACAATAAATGAACATGAGGAACCTGTTCTTCAGAATCCTATAGAACTTGTTGTCGCACATGAGGAAGAGCAACAACAGCCACATATAGAACAAGCGCCATCTAATGAGACCCCCACAAGGTCTCAAAGAGCCAGGAAATCAGCCATTCCTGATGACTACGAAGTCTATGAATGTGAAGAATTTCAAATGGATGGTGATCCTACCTCATTTGAAGAAGCCATGAGAAGCGCTTATTCATCAAAGTGGCTTGAAGCCATACAAGATGAAATAAGATCAATGAGCACCAATGGTGTTTGGGACTTAGAAAGAATTCCTAACGGAGCCAAGACAATAGGTTGTAAATGGATCTACAAACTAAATAGGACTCCAAAGGGAATGTGAAAAGATTTAAAGCGCGACTTATGGCGAAAGGTTTTACGCAAAGAGAAGGAATAGATTATAATAAGACATTTTCTCTAGTCTCATGCAAGGATTCTTTTAGAATCATAATGGCATTGATGGCACATTACGATTTAGAATTACATCAGATGGATGTAAAGACGGCTTTTCTTAACAGGGATTTAGATGAGAATGTCTACATGGCACAATCAAAAGGTTTTGTCATGAAAGGAAAAGAACGTATGGGATGCCACCTGAAGAAATCCATTTATGGCTTAAAACAAGCCTCTAGATAGTGATATTTAAAGTTTGATAGAACGATAAGAAAGTTTGGGTTTAAAGAGAATGTAGAGGACAATTGCGTTTATACAAAGTTCAAGAATGGGAAATTCATTTTCCTAATCCTGTATGTGGATGACATCTTCGCTAGTAGTGATGTTAATCTACTACTAGAGACGAAGAAGTTCTTGTCCTCAAATTTTGACATGAAAGATCTTGGTGAAGCTTCGTTTGTTTTAGGAATAGAGATTCACTGAGATAGAAGAAAGGGGTTTTAGGATTATCGCAAAAGGCATACTTAGAAAAAGGTTCTAAAGAAATTCAGTATGCATGCGTGTAAGCCTTCACCTGCTCCTATAGTCAAGGGTGATAGTTTTGGAGAATTCCAATGCCCCACGAACCAATATGAGATCGATCGAATGAAAGTGGTTTCATATGCTTCGGCTGTCGGAAGCTTACAGTATGTTCAAGTATGTACACGCCCTGACTTACCTTTTGTTACCGGGATACTTGGCAGATATCAGAGTAATCTAGGAATAGAACACTAGAGAATGGTGAAGAAAGCTTTATGTTATTTGCAAGGCATAAAAGGTCTCATGCTAATATACAGAAGATCTGATTCCCTCCATATAGAGAAGTATTCAGATTCAGATTTTGCGGGAGATGTAGATGATAGAAAATCCACATCAGGCTATGTATTTACTCTCGTAGGGAGAGCCATATTGTGGAAAAGCTCCAAACAAACCGTCACTGCATCGTCCACGATGTATGACGAGTTTGTAGCATGTTATGAGGCCACAAGGCAGGTGAACTGGCTAAAGAAATTTATGCTTGAGTTGAAAGTGGTTGACGATATCCGTAGACCACTCAAGTTATACTATGATAATGAACCAGCAGGAACTTATGCTCACAACAATAGGTCAAGTAATGCTACCAAACACATTGACATAAAGTTCTATGTTGTGAAAGACAAAGTCCGGGATCATGCTATTAGTCTTGAGCATGTAAGCACAAAGAAGATGCTTGTGGATCCGCTTACAATAGGCTTACCACCCAATGTGTTCAGAGAACACTTATCCGACATTGGTTTATAGAAAAGCCTATGATTCCTGGACAATAAGGGTCTAGTTGAGAATCTATTTAAAAAATGAGAGGTGTATTATAGTTGTTAATCCAATGGTACTAACCGTTGTGATGAGGCACGCTCTATGCGCTAATCTGTGATAAAATGAGAAAAGAGATAAGTATTTTAAGTTTAAGTCATAAGTTGAGATCAAGGGAGAGAATGTTATGTTGATCTCCACCAAGTCGGCCCAGTGGTCAACTTGGACCCTGATCCACGCCCTGATCGAGGGCACCTAATCAAATCATGGTTGATGGGCTCCCGTCGCACTGCGTTATAAAAAAGAGGTGGGGGCCGGTGGCTCACGGTACGAGGTTCACCAGTTTTGCCAAAGCACCCCACCGACAAACCCTAACCGGTCTAAGGGAGCACAGCAGCAGCGGGAAGTGCCACCACCGTCCTCCTCGACTCGCCGCCGCCCACGCCGCCACTCTTCGGACCTCACCGCACCGCCACTGACCTGGGCTGCACCAACACCGTCTCCATGGTGAGCTCCTCCGCCAAGCCCACCGATGGTCAGCTATCTCCATACCCCTCGCTCTCTCTCTCTCTACTCTAGTTCATGTTCTAGATTGGATCTATGCTTGTTTATCCCGAATAGAAGTATGCACCCGCTAGATCTGCGCCTAGCACTGGTGCAGCAAGGCTTTTTACTCCCGGTTGGGAAACCCCTTTAGTCCTGGTTTCCCAACCGGGAGCACCAATCCGGGACTAAAGGTACCCTCCTTTAGTCCTGGCTTGACGCCCGGGACTAAAGAGGGACCTTTAGTCCCGGTTGGAAACACCAACCGGGAGTAAAGGGGGCCTCTAGGCCTGGCCAGGGACCGCCACGGGGCAGGACATTGAGTCCCGGTTGGTGTTACCAACCGGGACTCAATGTCCCTCTTTTTTTTTTCTTTTTCTGGTTTCTATTTTTGGTTTCTTTTTTCATTTAATGATTAGTTTTGATATTAAAATACATTTTCGAATATGCTGCTAATAGTAATATATGTGTGTACTTCACACGCGTAAGTTTTCGTTTGAACTTTGTACATAAATAAGAAACGAATATACGCATACATGCATATATATGATGATCATATATATACACACGTTATTTTATGTACATATAATATGTGCATATATATATATATATTACAAAGGTTTGATATATAAATTGTTTATGTCCTTAGCAATTCACTCCTCCAGATTTTGGCATCCACGTTTCGTTCGGGTCATTGTAGAACTCGCCGTTGGGGTTGATGACCTGGTCATTTAGAAATCCTGCTATAGTCTCTCAAATTGCTTTAAGTTGGTCAAGTCGTATGACTCTTTCCCTCAACCATTCAGTATTCAATAAAAGCTAAAGGAAAAAGTATTAATATATATATATGTATGTGTATTGCTCATGTAATTACTTATACAAATGAGAGCAATAAAGAAATTGTAAATATACGATCGAAATAATATAAAGGAAAAAGTATTTATATACGTACTTTGAGTTGCTCTTCAGGAGTTCTCTTTGAGTACGCCATGATGAACTCGCAAACATAGTATCCGCAGTAGTGGTTACCCTGCTCCTGCCTTAGAACCCACTTTTACGATAAAAAAATCAATTAGGGTGAATTGAAATCATCATATGATGTTAATTGAATATAAATGTGTAGTTATAGTACTTACTTTGTGTGCGATTACACCCAGTGGCGCTTTGCAATGTTTCATTTTTTGTTCCTCAATGAACCTTTTCCAAACCCTGCTCCTAATAAAATAAAAATATAATTTAACCTTTAATAATTGTTGAGAGATCGGCGCCATTATATATATATATGTTGTTATAGAGAAACTAAATTAATTACCCTTGTATAATATCTATCATGTCTTGATACTCCATTTGCGGTTTTCTCAACGAGTCTAAGATTTTCAATCTACTATTGGTCATATCGATGACCATCAATATCCAGTGATTGCTGCAGAAACATATATATATATATGTGTGTGTGTGTGTGTGTGAGAGAGAGAGAGAGAGAGAGGTACAATAAGTCATAAACATATATACAAATTTATCTAAGTCACATATATATAAACAAGTCATATATGTAAACAAGTCATATATGTACAATAAGTCATAAACAAAATAAATCTAAGTCACATATATAAACAAGTCATATAAACAAGTCATATATATAAACAATTCATATATGTAAACAAGTCATATATGTACAATAAGTCATATACAAAATAAATCTAAGTCACATATATAAACAAGTCATATATATAAACAATTCATATATGTAAACAATCATATATGTCAACAAGTCATATATGTAAACAAGTCATATAAACAAGTCATATATGTAAACAAGTCATATAAACAACGAATTCGCCCTAGCAAGAACGACGAATTCGCCCTAGCGAGAACGATAGGGCGAATTCGTCGTTCTCGCTAGGGCGAATTCGTCGTTCTCGCTAGGGCGAATCGCCGTTCTTGCTAGGGCGAATCGTCGTTCTCGCTAGGGCGAATCGTCATTCTCGCTAGGGTATACAACAACGGGGCGGCGTTGCTCCGCATATACAACAACGAGGCGACGTTGCTCCGCATACAACACAACGAGGTGTTCCTCTGCATATATCACATACAAACACATATCGACGTACGTAGGGGTCGGCGGTGACGATCGACGTACGTAGGGGTCGGCGGTGATGGGCGTCCGGAGGCGGTGATGACGAGGGCGGTGTCGGTGGCTGGGCCGGGTGGTGTCGGTGGCGGTGCGAGCGTCGTGGCTGGCCGGGTCGGGGTGGAGTCGTCAGGGCCGTGCGCGCGGCGTCAGTGGCGGCATGGCGTCGGGCGCTAGGGGCGGCGTGGCGTCAGGGGCGACGTGGCGTCAGGCGTTAGGGGCGGCGTGCGTCAGGAGCGGCGTCAGGGGCGTGGCGCGGCGTTAGGGGTGGCGTGGCGTCGGGCCAGGCCATAGTGTGGCGTCGGGGCCGAGCGTCAGGGCGGTGGGGGCGTCGGGGCGCCGGGCCGGGGTGGTCGGGGGGCGGCGCGTCGGCGAGCGCGCTTAGTCGGAGCGTGCGATGTCGGGGCGGTGGGGCACCGGTGTGCGTGCGGGCGCTCATGAGGTGCGGCGTCGGTGGCGGATCGGACGAGCGGCGACGGGTCTGTTAGGGCTTGGCTCGGTAGTGGGGAGGAGAAAGAAGAGGGGTCGGGGTGGGCATAGCGGCTATATAAGGGAGAGGACCTTTAGTCCCGAGTGCCACCACCAGCCGGGACTAAAGGCCCTTTAGTCCCAGGCCCTGTTAATGCCCGGGACTAAAGGTCGCACCTTTAGTCCCGGTTGGTGGTGGCGCCCGAGACTAAAGGTTAGTCCCGGCTGGTGGTGGCACCCGGGACTAAAGGTTTTTGGCGGGCAGCCAAACTGAAGTTTCGCTGCCCGCCAATTCATTAGGATTTTAATATATTTCTTTTTACACAAATAATAAAAGGATAGTTAATTGCATAGAAAATTAAATAAAAGACATAAAAATATTTTAAAAAAATATAGATTCTATTTTGCTTTATTGCACACAGGAAAATTATGTGACCTAAAGTTTTAATTTTTTTAACAAGTTTTAAAACACAATATAGTGTTTAAATTACTATTTCGATAATGCAAAAATATAGTGTTTAATTAAATTCAGAAAAACTCTTGTGTTTCGACCGGAAATTTATTTTCACATCATTTGAACGTGACATAATCCCACCATCAAACATAAATTTGTTTTCACATCATTTCAACGTGACATAATCCCAACATCAAACATAAATTTGTTTTCACATCATTTCAACGTGACATAATTCAACATCAAACATAAATTCACAATTATTACATAATATCTCTAATACACACTATTGAACATCAATATATATATCAAGCGGGCATAGTAGTGAACTTCTTCTTGACGTATGTCCCTTGGTTATGATCGCACCGTAACCATGGAGTGTCCTCATCATTTAGCTGGATGCTAGGGTCTTTGTTCACTGTGAAGGGTGAAATTCGGTCATCCTTTTCATAATCTTCTGACATATCTGACTTATCTTCGATTCTGACGATGTTTCTTTTTCCTGAAAGAACTATATGGTGCTTTGGCTCATCATTGATTGGGTGGTTGTCATTTTTCCCTCTCTTCGGTTTTGTAGACATGTCCTTGACATAGAACACCTGAGTCACATCCTTCGCAAGGACAAACGGTTTGCCTTTGTACCCAATATTGTTGAGGTCCGCTGTTGTCATTCCATACTGGTTGTCGACTGCTACGCCGCCTCCAGTCGTCTTTACCCACTGGCACTTGAACAAAGGTACCTTAAAATGAGATGCATAGTCTAGTTCCCATATCTCCTCTATGCGGCCATAGTATGTTTGCTTGTTCCCACTAGGGTCGGTGGCATCTATGCGGACATGGGACTTTAAGTGTCCACTAGAATTCCTCTTAATGCAACTGGAAGCAATTGAGTCATGAGCACGTGGCAGTCATGGGACTTTAAGTGTCCAAATTTCTTCTTTGGCACATTTATTATACCCTTTATATTCGAGGAGAATCCAGACGATACCTTAATGCTATCTAGGCATTCAAACAAGTTGTCCTTCTCTTCTTTGCTAAGAGTGTAGCTGGTAGGACTTAAGTACTAGCGTCCATCATCTGTCTTCTTAGGATGTAGGTTGTCTCGTTCTTTCAAACACCGCAGGTCCTGTCGTGCTTCAATTGTGTCCTTAGGCTTCCCATACACGCCCATGAAGCCTAGCAGGTTCACACAAAGATTCTTCGTCAGGTGCATCACGTCGATCGCGCTGCGGACCTCTAGGACTTGCCAATAGGGTAGCTCCCAAAATATGGACTTCTTCCACATGGGTGTGTGACCGTTGGCGTCCTTCAAAACAGGTTGGCTGCCAGGTCCCTTTCCAAATATTACTTTCACATCATTGACCATATCGAGGACGTCCTCACCAGTTCGGTTGCGAGGCTTGGTCTGGTGGTCTGCCTTACCTTTAAAATGCTTGCCTTTCTTTCTTACGGGGTGATTTGTAGGAAGAAATCATCGATGCCCAAGGTACACGACCTTGCGACACTTTTTCAAGAATATACCTTTCATGTCACCGAAACAGTGCGTGCATGCATTATATCCCTTGTTTGATTGTCCTGAAAGATTACTTAGAGCTGGCTAATCATTGATTATTACGAACAACAATGCTCGCAGGTCAAAGTGCTCCTGCTTGTGCTCATCCCACACGCGTACACCTGGCTTGTTCCACAAAAGTAGAAGTTCTTCAACTAGTGGCCTCAGGTACACATCGATGTCATTGCCAGGTTGCTTTGGGCCTTGGATGAGCACCGGCATCATAATAAACTTACGCTTCATGCATAACCAGAGAGGAAGGTTGTAGATACATAGAGTAACAGGCCAAGTGCTATGACTACTACTCTGCTCCCCGAAAGGATTCATACCATCCATACTTAAAGCAAACCTTAAGTTTCTTACGTCACTTGCAAACTCGGGGAATTCTCTATCGATTGCTCTCCACTGGGACCCATCAGCAGGGTGTCTCAACATATTGTCTACCTTACGGTCTTCTTTGTGCCATCGCAACAACTTTGCATGGTCTCTGTTTCTAAAAAGACGTTTCAATCGTGGTATTATAGGAGCATACCACATAACCTTGGTAGGGATTTTCTTCTTGGGACGTTCGCCCTCAACATCACCAGGGTCATCTCGCCTGATCTTATACCGCGACGCGTGACATACAGGGCATGCATCCAACTTCTCGTACTCCGTGCCATGGTAGAGGATGCAGTCATTAGGACATGCATGTATCTTCTGGATTTCTAATCCTAAAGGGCAGACTATCTATTTTGGTTCGTACGTAGTGCTGGGCAATTCGTTATCCTTCGGAAGCATCTTCTTTTGGATTTTTAGTAACTCCGCGAATCCCTTGTCAGATACACCATTCTTTGTCTTCCATTGCAGCAATTCCAATGTGGTACCTAACTTTTTCTGCCCCGCATCACAAGTTGGGTATAGCAATTTCTTGTGATCCTCTAGCATGCGATCGAACTTGATCTTCTCCTTTTCACTTTCGCATTCTCTTTGTGCGTCACGAATGGCCTGACCAAGATCGTCAGCGGGCTCCTCCTCTGCCCCTACCTCTTCTTCAGCGGGCTTCTCCTCTGCCCCCACCTCTTCTTCAGCGGGCTTCTCCTTTGCCCCCACCTCTTCTTCAGCTTCCCCCATTGCAGTATCATTGAAGGCACCATATTTAGCAAAAATGTCATCATCGCCCCATTGTTCTTCTTCACCTTCTTCCATTATAACTCCGGTTTCTCCGTGCTTCGTCCAACAAATATAGTTTGGCATGAAACCTGACTTGAACAAGTGTGAATGAAGAGTCTTTGAGTTAGCATATTCCATCGTATTCTTACATACGGCACATGGGCAGCACATGAAACCATCGCGTTTGTTTGCCTCGGCCGCACGTAACAAAGAATGCACACCGTCCATGAACTCTTGGGAGCGACGATCAGCATTGTACATCCAATGCCGACTCATCTGCATTACATGACATAAATACCGTATTAAAACCTAGAACATAATTAGTTAATTATACACCATGCATACCACCACAAAAGCTATAAATTTAAGAAAGCCTCGCTACAATGTAGACAATCCCAACTACCACTAAAAACACTAAAGCTAAAATGCACTTCAGCAGCACAAGGATTTCGCGACCAATCCCAACTAAAACAGACAGATCCCCCATTTGTTCAACATCTTTGGGCTTCTTCGACTGGATCACTGCCTCATTAGCCGCCATATCTGCCTGTTGTGCAAGATATTTTTGCACGAGTTCAATATACTCTTCCTCCCAGTAGAAGCCTGAACATCCAGTGCCATCCCACTAAAATTAAAACAGAAAAATTAGAACTTTAATCACAACCATCATGAAAATAGGTATAAACTAACCATAGTCATTAAATATGATAAAATAACTCACATTACAATCCGGACACTTGTAGAAAATGCGACCCTTGTTGGGACCCTCCTTCTTCACTCGGTACTCCATCACAATCTTTGTCTCATCACAACACTTGCCGCATGCAATGAGTGGGAGGCCCTGCCTAAGTCGCTTTGGAAATCCATGAGAGGCCGAGGACCCGGAAGCAGTTGCCAGCTACTCTCTATACTCATTTTTTAATACACTATAAATTTCTCATTTTATAAACAAATAAAATTAAAAAAACTCTAAAATTCTCTATATCTCTAAACAATGAAGTGTGCTATGCATGCTACAAATGAACGGTGAATACTAGTTTTTAATAGCTACTTTAACATTCCTTCATGTAAATATGCAAGCTTGAAGTGATTTTGAGCTCAAATTCCTTACAAATGAAAAAACCACAATAAAGAACCATATATATATAGTGAACAAAATAAGATAAGACAATGGTGAAACATGAGAGTATGAAGTTGGTAACCTTTAGAACCGAAGAATCGACGGAGGAATCGAATAAATCGACGGAGGAATCGAAGAATGGATGGAGAAAGAGCAAGAACACTGCTTAAATTTGAACTGAAGCTCTTGGGCGGGCTCGGGGAGGAAGAAAACGGCCAGCAGGATTTATAGGGGGACCTTTAGTCTCGGTTGGTGGATCCAACCGGGACTAAAGGTCACTTTACAGTCCCGGGCCACGCCACTAGCCGGGACAAGAGCTTTACTCCCGGTTGGAGCCACCAACCGGGAGTAAAGGTCGACCTTTAGTCTCAGTTGGTGGCTCCAACCGGGACTAAAGGTCCCCTGCCACAACGGCCTGGCGTAGGAGCCGTTGGGCAGGGACATTTAGTTCCGGTTGGAGCCACCAACCGGGACTAAAGGTCTCTCTAGTCCCGGACGTAATATTTCCCGGGACTAGAGCCTGGTTTGGCCTTTGGATCAAAGGTCTGTTCTCTACTAGTGTAGACGATCCTATAGTCCTAACAAGATGCCCATTTAAAAAGTTCTATGAGATATCCAATATCATAATTGTTCTAGGCAATCGTGGTACCGTGGCACCCCCTTGGGCCTGTTCGGCTAGTGGCTGAAGCTGTTTTGTTGTGAGAGAAAAATACTGTAGATTCTAGCTGATAAGTCTGTTGATAAGTTCAAGCGAACAAGCCCAAGATTATTTGACGGGAGAAATAGGAATTCCAATGACATGAAGTCCAAATTCTGGGGCAACTCACCACTAATATTGTTATACAGGAGATGTGCAACACGGTAGCATTCGAAAAAACAATCCACAACCAATCTGGAATCGTTCCAGTAAGACCTGTGTTTGAAATATCTAGCCAGTCAATATGGTTTTGTGTCCGAAGCCATGTAGGAAATCCAGGGCCCATGTGACAAGATGCAAACGCTGCAGTTCTCAGTTGAAATGGTGGCACCCAATGGTTTGGGCTGGTCGGTGCTGGTTTATTGTGAGAGGAAAACACTGTTGGCTGGCTGGTTTGGGCTGGCTGAAACCAACAAGCGAACAGAGTAAAAGTCAACTTTGAACTCTAGATGATTATCTGATAAAGAGATATATTCCAAATTTGTTAGGTTGGCAAAGTGTTCCTGTGATATTACACCACTTAGATGGTTGTCGGATAGATCCAGAGAAGTCAAGTTTGTAAGTGCCCCAATCCCCACGGGCACAGAACCGGATAAATGGTTTGATCCTAGATCAAGATCGTCTAAACCGGTTAGGTTTGCTAGGCAATATGTTATATTTCCAGTTAAGTTTGCATCACTCAGATCCAACTTCTGCAATTTCCTTTGCGGACAACTTGGTAGCCTCTCCATCAAATATGTTATGTCCATACCAATGTCATTGTAGGAGAGATATAGAGCCTTCAGATTGCATAAATTTTGAAATGCTGCTGGTATCATCCCATTAAGATGGTTGAATATGAGATCCATTGTTTCTAGTGAGGTCATGTTTCCCAGTTCATCAGGAAAGCGACCAAATAGCCCACAACGATTAAGCTCAAGGCTCTTAATGCTAGTCACATCCCAGAACCAGTTGGGTGCAATTTGACTGTTTAAGGAGTTCTCAGACAGGCTTAGTTCCTCAAGAGCTGTAAGGTTGAGATGTAATAGTGATGGAGCGGAAGTCACAATGCCGCAACGTTTCAAGCGTACTACTCTCAAATTTGGAAGGGTATTTACCATATGAACCCAGTCAACCACTGTGCTAATGTTCACCCGACCCATGTTGAGATGCTTCAGTGAAGTGAGTTGTGCCAACCATGAAATCTCAGGTGAGTGCACATTGTTGCCAAAATTGAATTCACTATTTATGTCAAGGTAAACTAACTTGGACAGGTTGCCTAGCTGAGGCGGCACCCTACCAACAAAACCCATATAGGAGAGGTTGAGATACTTCAAGCACTTGAGAGAGCCCAAGAATGCAGGTATTGGCACACCACCAAGAAGGTTCCCACTGAGATGTAGATGCCTCAAATGTGGTAGGTCAGGCAAAGAGTTACTTATCTGTCCACGCAGCCAACTGACGTTGCGGCTGAGATCATCAGATAAATAATCATCCTCGAAGTTGTTGCGGAGGTCGAGCTTTATGACATGGCCAGTCCTATTGCTGCACAGAACGCCGTGCCATAGGCAGCAGTCATGGCCTCTCCACGGGGTCGTCGGTTATTCCTGATTTGAAGGACATCAGCGCCACCCTCTCAGACACGATGCGGTTGCGGCTGCGGCTGCTATACTTCGCAAGACTGGCCATGAAAGTCGCCGATGTGGTGACTGCGGCGGTGGCGGCAGCGGTGGCGGCAGCCACAAGTAAGAAGCAGAGCGCTGCATGCATAGCCTGGTGCGAGGTGGAGGGTGGTACTACAATTCCGGCCATTGTGCTGCTACTACGAAGAAGCACAGACTCCAGAGCAACTCCAACAATTTCCCATCCCTCACTACCGGAGACCGGCTCTTTGCCGAGTGTTGTTTTTCGGGCACTCGGCAAAGACGCCTTTGCCGAGTGTTTTTTTGACACTTGGCAAAGAGGCTCTTTGCCGAGTGTTTTTTTTACACTCGGCAAAGAGCTTCTTTGCCGAGTGTTATTTTTTTTTGACACTCGGCAAAGAAAATTTCAAAGCATATTTTGAAGCAGTAAATTAATTCAAATGAAAAGTTTTCAACTACAAAGTTGTATAACTCATCAAGATGTACAATGTTTGTTTTGGTCTTTTCTTCGTATGACAAAGTGAAAGTAAATTTGTTCACAAATCTAACATATCTCTCTTGTAGTTTATGAAACTACAAGAGAGATATATAAGATTTGTGAACAATGTTAAAACGACCATGTCGGATGAACAGATGATCAAACAACTAAAATAAACTCTGTACATCTCGAAAAGTTATGAAACTTTGTAGTTGGCAACTTTTTGATTTGAAAACATCTTGTCATGCAAAACTGCGTTTGAATTTCAAAATTTTAAAATTCAAATTTTGTAAACGACATCGGATGGGAAAACTTCCTAAACTAAAAGTGTAGATCTCGAAAAGTTATGAAACTTTGTAGTTTACAACTTTTTTATTTGAATTCGTTTAGGGCCTCAAACATGCAATTTACACTTGGCAAAAAAGCTTCTTTGCCGAGTGTTTTTTTTGACACTCGGCAAAGAAGCTTCTTTGCTGAGTGTTTTTTTTTGACACTCGGCAAAGAAAATTTCAAAGCACATTTTGAAACAGTAAATTAATTCAAATAAAAAAGTTTTCAACTACAAAGTTGTATAACTCATCAAGATGTACAATGTTTGTTTTGGTATTTTCTTCATACGACAAAGTGAAAATAAATTTGTTAACAAATCTAACATATCTCTCTTATAGTTTATGAAACTATAAGAGAGATATATAAGATTTGTGAACAATGTTAGAACGACCATGTCAGATGAATAGATGATCAAACAATCAAAATAAACTTTGTAGATCTCGAAAAGTTATGAAACTTTGTAATTGGCAACTTTTTGATTTGAAATCATCTTGTCATGCAAAATTGTGTTTGAATTTCAAAATTTTAAATTTCGAACTTTTCAAACGACCTCGGATGAAAAAACAACCAAAATAAACTCTGTAGATATCGAAAAGTTATGAAACATTATAGTTGGCAACTTTTTGATTTGAAAACATCTTGTCATGCAAAACTGCGTTTGAATTTCAAAATTTTAAAATTCGAATTTTTCAAACAACCTCGGCTGAAAAAACAACCAAAATAAACTCTATAGATCTCGAAAAGTTATGAAACATTGTAGTTGACAACCTTTTGATTTGAAAACATCTTGTCATGCAAAACTGTGTTTGAATTTCAAAATTTTAAAATTCAAATTTTGTAAACGACCTCGGATGGAAAAACTTCCTAAACTAAAAGTGTAGATCTCGAAAAGTTATGAAACTTTGTAGTTTACAACTTTTTTATTTGAATTCGTTTAGGGCCTCAAACATGCAATTTACACTCGATTTAGTATAATATATTGGGAACTAAAACAGAATCCAGACATAAGTGAGAGTGTGGTGTAGTGGTAGAGGAGGTACGTGCACAGCGGGAGGTCTCGGGTTTGAATCACGTCGGCCGCGTAGCCATGAAATTCACGCGAAAAATGTCAGAGATGGGTGGGGGCCTCCATCGATAAAAAAAACTCCATTTTTTTGGGGTAAAAATTCCCATTTTTTTCGGGTTTTTTTCGGTTTCAACTTTGCCGAGTGTCGGGCACTCGGCAAAGGCTTTGCCGAGTGCCCGATAAAAGACAGTCGGCAAAGACGCCTTTGCCGACGGGTTCTTTGCCGAGTGCAGCACTCGGCAATCCGTAGTGCCTCCTCCCCATCCTTCATTTTTTGGCAAATTGAGAAAAAACAACCTCCAACAGTTTCCCATCCCTCCTCCCCATCTTTGGCATGTTCGGAAAAACGCCTCCCCAGCGCGCATATATGCGCGCGGGATACGACTTCGCATCGCGATTCTACACGCGCCGCCGGCCTTCTTCCCACGCGCGCGCAGGGCTTCTTCCCTTCCCGCGCGAAGGGCTTCGTCAAGCGACGGTGTTCCACACGCGAAGTCGAGTCGTCCAGGAGAGACCACGTCGGCGATCCACGCGAAGCCAAGTAGCCGTCCAGGGGATTCCATGCCGGCAACGATCCACATCCTCGACAAAGGCGGCTCCTAGGGTTGCGGTATGGACCACTCATCCAATTCGATTCTGCCGCGCCGGTAGGGTTCAGATAGGGTTTAGTGTTGTGGCATGGTGCTTTGCCTGATTGCTGCGCTGATGGCCGAGAAGACCGTACCAGATAGCAAAAGTAGACCGGCTGATGAATGCGGCAACAGAGATTGCTACTCACATGGGAACTTGCATGGTCCTATTGATTTTGTACTCTGCTGAATGCTACCTCGAGACAAAGATTGATACTACTACTCTGCAAGTCTGATAGCTTCTACTGCTATAGCTGATAGTTGAAGTAAAAAGTTCACTGAATTATTGTCAAAGTGCGTTTATGCATCAGTACTATTTTGTTTGTATTTTTAATTTTTATATATGATTGTATGATGTGCTTATGTGCTTTCTTCTCCTACGGACTGATTGTAAGCTCGTGGGCCCAACTTTTCAGATTGGCAAGTGAAATTTGGCAAACTATTGGAGATTGATCTTTTTTTCCTTTGGCAAAACATTTGGGGAGTTGCCAAACTACAAGATTTGGGAAACAAAAAATCCCAAACTGTTGGGGTTGCTCAAGGCAGTAAATATATGTGAAATTTTTGTATTTTGGTCCCTTTTGAAAACATTTTTTACAAAAAGACCTATGGCAAAACGTTTGCTGAAAATAGACCATTTTTAGGCGTCTTAGGACATGACGCCGAGGTATGAGGGTCGGCGTCTACTGACACGACGCCGAGGTCTTGCCACGTCACGGACGACCCCGGTCGACGACGACACGGTGGCGCATGGGGTCCGACACGTTGGCGTCGTGTCAGCCAACGCCACAGGCCGAACCTCGGCGCGGTGGGACTACGCGCCGAGCTATTGGCACCATCCGTCTCGCGGCCCAGGCGGCCCAACAACGCTTCGTGGCCCAATAGCTCGGCGCAGGGTCACTTAACGCCGAGCCACCAGACTCGGCGTGGCCCGACTCAACGCCGAGGTCTAGACACTTAAAGCCGCGCCGCGGCCCCTTCTTCTTCCTCCCTCCATTCTGAAGACCGGCACCGGCTCTGCTCTTCGGTTCCCCCACGCCCCCACGAAACCCTAACTCCCAAAAGCGACCCTAGGTGCCCCGATCTCGTCTCCCGAAGCTTCCTCGAGGTAATGGTCCCTCCCCTCCTCCAATCTATCCGCGTAGATGTGCTTGCATTGTCTCTAATCATGTGGAATCATGGGTGTATGGTGTTTTTGGTATATGTGTGTTTGCATTTGCAAAATGTATGGCTTAGAATGATTGAGTGCATTGTCGTTTAACTGTTTTATGTGCTGAACATGTTAGGTTAGTTTGGTTTCTAGTTAATTTGGTCATTAGGGTTCTTTGTTTAAAGTAGGTGTCATTAGGGTTAGTTATTTGTTGGTCATTAGGGTTAGTATGTATTTTAGTTATTTCTTGGTCATTAGATTTCAATTATTTATGACTAGAAATGATTATGTTGATGGGGTTGAAAAAGATTAAATGATATATTTTAGTTTCTACTTATTGGATTGAAACTCGCATGATATATTGATATGTGACACTACTTGTTGTGTGATGGCTGTAGATGGATAAATTAGTGAGGTTGCATCATGGAGGCCGTATTGTTAGGACAAGAGATGATAGTTTGGAATTTCTGGACATGTGTGAGGAGTTGTTGATTTTTTCTGAAACACCATCTTTGACCCAGTTAGTGGAGCGAGTGAAGGTTAAGTTAGGCTGGAATGAAGGAGACGTGCATGTTTAGTTTGAAGGTGTCATAGATGTTGGGTCGTCGAAGGGTCCTCGGATCAAGCGGTTGCTCAAAATTACAAGCGAGTCTGAATGGAATGATTACAAGGCAGTTGTATTGGCCTCAGAAGTGCGATCTTTGGATTTAGTAGTAAGTAAGGAGTCTGGCTTAGGAAATGATAGCTTCGAAGCATGCCCATCTTCCTCCGCTCACATAGGTTATGGTCCTTTGTCTGAAGAAGAAATACTTGTCACACAACTAGGCTACGGTGGAGATGAGGAGGAGAATGCGGTTGCCGATGGTGAGGGCAATCATGATAGTTATGAAGAGGATGATGATTATGTATTTGGTGATGCAGAAGAAGGTTTGGACGACGCTAGCGGAGACTTTTCTATTGAGGATGAGCTTAGCGACGAAGATGATCTTAGTGGTGAAAAAGACTTTGGTGATGCTAGGGCTACGAACCGTTTTGACATGGAGATAGCTGGAGATGATGAATCCTTCGTAGAGGAGATAGTCGAAGACTCTGATGATGATCGCTCTGTTGGTCGTCTCAATTTTAGGGAAATAGAGATATTGTCTAGGGTCTTGCCTTGGAGAGATCCACTAGTTGGTGATTTCGAGGACCTTAGCCATGGTCACAGGGCAGTAGCTGATGGTGGGCCAAGTGATACAACAGTGCCTGATGTTAGCGGTTGCCTCATCATACGGAAGGGCATATTGTTTGCTACCATGGATGAGTTGAAAACATGGTTGCAAGAGTACTCCATTGTACACAACCGACCTTTTAGGGTCATCAATTCATTCAAGGAGAAGAGGTACACTGTTGCTTGTGAAGAACAACAGTGTGGTTGGAGAGTATGTGCTAGGAAGACGAAGGCAGGCAAATGGAAGATTACCTCAGTGAAGCAACCACATGTTTGTGCCACTGCTGAGGCAGAAGAGAACCATCTGCAGCTCAATTCTAGGTTCATTGCAAGGCAATTATGCCCCGTGGTGAAGCATATGCCAACCATTACGATGTCCGCGTTGGTTGAGATCATCTTCCAATGGTACAATTACTATGTCACGTATGGAAAAGCATGGAGGGCAAAGCAGCGTGTACTGGAAATAATATTTGGAAATTGGGAAGAAGCTTATGAGTGCCTCTCTGTAATGTTGAACGCAATGAGGGATGTAAATCCTAGGATGCACTTCGAGTATTTACCTAAGGAGGGTGAAACAAGGAATGGTAGCCAGGTATTTGGAAGGGCCTTTTGGGCGTTCGGGCAGAGCATCGAAGCATTCAAGCATTGCAGGCCCATCGTCTCAATTGACGGGACCTTTCTTATAGGGAAATTTGAAGGCACAATGCTTATTTGTATTAGGACAGATGCAGAAGACCAGCTTGTGCCATTGGCCTTTGCGATTGTTCGGAAGGAGGACATGGATAGTTGGTGTTGGTTTCTCAGGCTAGTAAGACAAGTGGTAATTGGTCTGGGACATGATGTATGTGTGATATCCGATAGGCATGCTGGCATTCTGAATGTCGTAGAACAAGAGATTCCTGGTTACGGCCAAATACATCACCGGTGGTGCACCAGACACCTTGCTCAGAATCTTATAAGGCGTGATCACACAAAGGACAACTTCAAATTATTTGAGGAGGTTTGCAGGCAGTAAGAGGTTCAATTATTCAAAGACAAGCTAGATGCCCTGAAGTTAGCCACGAATGTTGATGGCAGGCAATTCTTGAGCGAGTTGATGGCGTCGAAGGATAAGTGGTCACTTGCATATGACACCGGAGGTTGGAGATGGGGCTTCATGACTAGTAACATGGCAGAGATGTTCAATAGCCTTCTAAGAGGTTGTCGTGGTCTGCCTGTGACTGCTATTGCTTCATTCACCTTCTACAAGTTGAATGCTTGGTTTATTTCGAGGAAGAAGCATGCGAGGTCTCTATGGATAGCAGGCAAAGCTTGACCACTTTTAGCATCTCAGGAACTAGCTTTCTCAAAGAAAAAGTCTAAATGACAGAAGGGTTCATGTTTTGATCCGATCAACCATGGATATGAGATTCTAGAGGGTGGTGGAACTAACATTGGTGGTGAAGACCGGGGTGCTCGAAAACATAAAGTAGTGATCAATGAGAACAAGTGTACGTGTGGAAAACATACCATAGGCCTTGCTCCCACATGATTATAGCATGTCGCCTTAGACATGTTGACACTGAGGTCCCTCCCCGTATGGCCGCGGAGTTCTCTTTGAGGAACCTAATGAGCACCTGGAATCCTCAGTTCGAGCCATTTCTTGACAAGAGTCAAAGGCCTACTTATGATGGCCCCAAGTATGTGGCTGATCTTGGTTTACTCTGGAAGAGTAGAGGACCTAGGCGGCGGAAGCGGTTCAGGATGGACATGGACCGAGCCACGAAAGGTAGATCAACCATGAGTAAGGTTAGGACACATTTTGTAGAGGACACCCAAAAGAGTCGTTGCTCTGGTTGCCATAAGACGGGCCACAATAAGAGAAAATGTCCTGAACTACTTAGACAACAGGTATCCACCAAGCTAGCTACTTGAATTGCTTTGTGTAATAGTGCATTGGTTTACTTTTGTTTTTTTATTGTTATGTTACTTCGTACCACATATACATGCTTTAACTTATACTAATGCTTTGGCATTCCTTATGTTGCAGGATGGATCGGTTCCCCCTTCTTGATCCAAGGTTCGATGAGCACCACCGGGCTCGGAGGATCGAGAACGGAGAGGTATATTCAATAATTCGTATGAAACAGTGCATTGTTCATCTTTTGCTCTATAGTCCATGCTCTTTATAAAGTGATATGAACTAATACTTTTTCATGCTTGTCTTTTTTTTGCAGGTTTTGAATGTGCTGAGGCCAATGACACATGAGGCCTCTACGACCATGGTCTACGACGAGAGGTACACGCCCCTCCTAAAGCTGGCGAACCTTGCTACCGTTGCTCGTGTTTGTTGTCGAGGCACGCCACCTTTCAACCCAGCGGCGCTGACGGCATTGATAGATCGGTGGTGTCCGGAGACACACCGCTTTCACCTACCGTGCGGGGAGATGACGGTCACTCTCGAGGACGTTGCCATGATCCTTGGAGTCAAAATCCAAGGATTCCCAGTGACAGGAGATACAGAGTCTGAAGGATGGCAGCAGCAGGTTGAGCAGTTCTTGGGACGTCCCCTAGCGGCAGTTGAGGCTGGCAAGAAACGGTGCAGCAGTGGGGTGTCCCTGAGGTGGCTTCGTCAGCAGTTTCAGGAGGGCCCACCCAACGTAGACGCCTAGACCGTGACATACTACTGTTGGGCCTATGCCCTGCACGTGTTTGGTATGGTTCTCTTCCCTGATGGCACTAGAGACACGGCGTCCTAGATGTACATCCCGTGCCTTTGGAACTAGGAGGATGCCGGTAATAGGAGTTGGGGCTCGGCTATACTTGCTTTCTTGTACCGTCAGCTTTGTGAGGCTTGCCGCCGTCCTAGAGGCGTGCACGCTACAATGTCAGGGTGCATCACACTGTTGCAAGTAATAAAGCAAAGTTGTACAAGTTTCCACTACAATTCAATGTTTTTTCTAAACAAAATTGATTAACATGCAAGTTTCCACTCTTTTTTGCAGATTTGGATGTGGGAGAGGCTTCCAGTTGGGAGACCACATCAGCTTGATCCCCCACAACCTTGGTTTCCTCAAGGAGACGCAGTTGTCGCCCCTACTGTGGTACACCTCTACGAGCGAGCCCATGGAACTTACCACGTGTCACGCCATGCGTACATCAGCTTCACCAATGAGCTGGACACCCTTTTGCCACAGCATGTAAGTTTCCCACCCTTTTGGACTAATCGAGGATATGTGGACAAATTGAGCATCGACTAGTTGATGACAACGTTGTGTACAGGTTCAATGGCGCCCATATCAGCGGAGGCAAGTAACGGATCTCAACTTGAGCTCCTTGTGCATGGCAGACGAGGACGTCTGGACGATGAGGACCCCTCTTATTTGTTTCTATGCAGTGGAGTACCATCTCCCTCACCATGTAGCACGGCAGTTTGGTAGGCTACAGCCTTCTCCGCCCGATGATTTCTCCACCGGTTGGTAGCTCCACAAGTACATTACATGCAATATTTTGTTCGTTTCACATGAATGAATCATTGAGTAGGCCTTCATATTGCTGCTATGGTGTAAAATTTGTAGGTTCAGCAGACAAAAAAATAAGAAGATCACCAACTGGCAGCTGGAGCACTAGCACTACATTGATGAGTGGATGTTGATGGAGCAGAACAACATGGGCATCCATGCCGTCCATCGTGACAAGGCATTCGATGATTACCTTGTTTGGCTTGGTCAACGAACAAGGCTTCAATTGAGGCCCGCTTGGATGGAGCAAGACATTGCTAACATTGCGAGCGAGGATGAGGACAACAACCCATATGACCAAGCTACCCGAGAAGGCAGGCAAGTTGAGATCACCCCTGCGTTAGCCAGAGCTGTAAGTGATACAACTATTTCCATCTCTGAGGTCTTTACTGTGATAGAGACTTAAATTCTTGTTTTTGTTGCATAGAGCACAGAGATAATGAGGACAGTGGCCGAGCAAGGAAGGGCATTGATGATTCCTATGGGCGATCCTGATGAGGCCTCCATGTTACGATAGCACATTCAAGTAGTCTCCTCTCATTTAGTTGATGTTACATATTTATATAGTTTTGTGACCAACCCCACTTACTAATAGTGCTTTCAAAATGCAGCATGCCATGCATCGCCTCCGAAAGGTAGCTGCACGCCTTGGATGTAGACGTTCCCCGGATGTGGCAGTCCCACAACAGCTTGGTGCTGGACCTTCTACTGCACATGTTGGAGGGACTTCATCTTCACATGGTGCACATGTTGGCAGGACTTCTTCTTCACATGGTGCAGCAACTAGTGTAGAGGGTGGTCAAGGACATGGAACTTATGATGATGAAGATGATGAAGGACAGGGAGAGTACTATGATCATGAGTATGATGAGATTGGCATGTCCTAGCTTGGAGATGCACCCCAAGGAACTCAAGGCCCCTCCGGTTCTAGACGTCCACAGAGGACGCTCAGACCAGTGGACAGGTACACTCCAGGTACCTATCCGTTTGAGAGGGGAAAGCGTTACGCTCACCGTCCACGTTAAGGTACAAGGAGCGAGCTAAAAGATCCAAAGACTTCATATGCTATATTTTGTGCATGGACTATGTATGCATTGGACCTTATGTAATGCACTATGTATGGACCTTGTACTATGTTTGGACTATGTTGGTTGATTGATGAAGCATATGTATGGACTATGTTGGATGTTGAATGTGTTGGACTATGTTGGATGTTGAATGTGTTGGACCTTATGTATGTATGGATGTTGAATGAATGTGTATGTCGGTGTGGTCATTTGTTATGTGAAATTCTATATGCTCATGTATTCTATCATGTATTATGTGTATTATGTGTTATGTGTATGCTCAGTTCATTGTTTTTTGGTGAACCCAGGAGCTCGGCGTCAATTGAACACATGCCGAGGGTGGGCACCTTGGCGTTTAGTCAATTGACGCCGACCCCTGGTGCATACTAGAATCCTTTGCCTCAAAGCGATGAGGTGCCTAAGCTCGGCGTTCTGTAAATTGATGCCGAGCCATTAATCTCGGCGTGGGCCGACTCAGCGCCAAGGTTCGGCCCAAACCTGGTGCGGTCCGTTGTGATCCCTAGGGTTGGCATGGGCCGACTCGACGCCGAGCCTCAGCCCAACACTTCCCGTAAACGGCCAAGCCAAACCCTAGGGTTGGCGTGGGCCGAATCAACGCCTTGGTCATCTACCTCGGCATCGTCCGACTTGACGCCGAGCCTATAAATCATGAAAAATAAAGAATAAAGTATTAAAGACAGAGGTCTTCTAAACCTTTGGTATAGGTTGAAATCCTATTTGCATGATTCAAATGAAAATTCTTTCTCAACGATTCCTCTTCTACTAACACGAGTTATACTAATAAGAGTAGACATGCTATATTTATGTTTGTATGTTTGTTCCTGCAGGAAAAACCGAAGGTTGGTTCGATTTCAATCCCCTATTTTTAGAGAGAGTCAAATCTTTTTTTCAGTTTGGGAATCAACCATAGTACATGAAACTTAGAGATAGGTAAACTGCAATTTATGAAATAGCGAATACACAACGATTACACTCACATCAAAACTAACAATGGCATGTCGCAAACTAAACCTAGCAAGCCTTAGGGGATTGAAAGAAACAAGTGATACAGACGTTGCAAAGGTACTACGATTACACACTCACATTAAAACTAACAATGGCATGTTGCAAACTAAACCTAGCATGCCTTAGGAGATTGAAAAGAACAACTCATACAAGCATTCCACATTCGGATTGACTAACAAAGGTTGGTCCTAATAATGCTCCCACATATTGAACTGAGTTGCGCCTTCCCCATAGTATCCTCCAGTTGACAGCGGCGGTGGCGGTGGCGGTGGAGAAGGAGGCCCGTCCTTCTTATGGTACGGGCACTCGCAGTACGGATTATTGCATAGTGCCTCCTCTACATCATTGTTGTTGTCGTCGTCCGACTTGTCCCTATTACCACTTCTAGGGCCATACTCTAGGTTAAAAGATGCGTCCTTGTAGATATGTGATGTACTATTGATGGGGATAGATAGGAGGAGGGTCGACCCATCTAGTGAAGCCACAGTTATCTGGACAGCTTGAATCTTGAAAACCCATCTACCAATAAGTACTACTACAAACCAAATGCAAATCTAAAAAAGGAGAGAGTTCAAAGGAAATACAAATCCTCGCGGGCATCTGAAGAAACAACGGCCTCCACCGTCACAGTCATTGTACATCTGCACAACACAATCCAAACCATGGCAGCATTTTGGCCAATCTTCAATGCGCTTGTCGTATGATCTAAGAGGTCTCTCATGGGTGAAGTCACTCTTCCTCTCCAAAGGAAATTCCTCTATTGGTTCTTCAAAAGAATCAGGACCCAGAGAACCCTCCCACGCAATCGGAGGTCCCTTCCTCACCCCCTTTCCTCTCCCTCCACCGAAACCCTTTCCACTCGAGGAACCTCCGCTCGACATTTGCTAAAACTAAACCAGAAAACAAGTTGTGTGGATGTGGAGCAAGACATGGACCACTATATATAGAGATGAAGGCAGGTTCACCATGAATACTATTTGACAAAAAACTTGTGTGCATACTCGTTTATTGAATCTGCAAAGGCTAGATGCTTCATCTGAAAAGCCTACTACCATGACTAGTCATTTCATCTGAAAAGGCTACACCTGTGTTTTGTCACTTCATCTAAATGCAGTACATCACTCTGATATTAATTCATTACGTATACGGATACAACAGTAAACGAATCTAGGCTTTTCAATGAGTTTTCAAATAGACTTTTCATTGACTGCAATAGTACTTATAGCCCTTTCAGTGACTGCAACAGCACAAGTAGCCTTTTTAGTGATACAAACAGTAGCACTACAATCCTAGGATAGTTAACGAAGTACAGGGCATAAGACCATCTGAAATAAAAGCATAGTGCATTACAACATAATAAAAAAAAAGTCTAGGGAATAAGTTCATCTAAAATAAAAGCAGAGTGCATTACAACATAGTAAAAAAAGTTCGGGGCTACAAGACATCGCTCATGAATAAACCAAATACCTACTGAGTGCAACGAGGTCACTTTCCCTTCCTCTGGACATTGGGATTCTCCTCCATCGCTGCCTTCGCTCGGCGCACACGCTCAAGCTTCTTCTCCCTCTCCGCCCTGTACGCAGCAACACACCTCCTTTCTTCCTCTTCCTTATGCTCCTTTTCTATAGCCTCCTATCTACGTCTCTGCTCAAACCTCTCCTTAACCTCCGCATCCCACTCCTTCAGGCCTTCTAGATGCTGCTTGTTCAACTCCTTGATCTCAGTGTCAATCCACTGCTCAAAGTCACACAGTGGTGGAACGGTCTGCAAGAAAAACAAATTGTTACAAAACAAATAAATAAGCAATACTTAATATCACAAGAAAATTAATTAACACACAATAAAAATTCCTCACAATCGATGCACGGCGCTGTTGCTTTGTAGGTTCCCATGCATAATTAGGACACATCCAGTACCTCTGTCTATATGTTTCCTCATCTTCAGAGATGTCTACCTTGCAAAGATCACCACAAAAGCACATTGGTCGAGGAACACCTTCAGGGAGAGGCTTTAGGTCGTAGGGATTTGCCCTCTGGTGACCATAGCTACAATTGAAAGAATTTAGACATATTAACGGAGACCCAAACCTAAACCTAGGGTTTTCTATTTGTTGCACAAATAATGAATAAACATTGGGATTACCTTGGAATACGAGCTTTACCACGCCTTGGCATCCTAACATTACGTAGAAAAAAAATCAATCCAAAGTACCTTGCAACGAATGTAAAGCTACTAACACTAAATCACCATACCTCCCAAATAAGCTTTTCATTACAAACCCTAAGCAAATTTAAATCCCAACAAACACAAAATTTAACTCAATGATTATAAACCAGAACATATACAACAACAACAACAACAATCATACATTTGGGTCATTCAATCATTTGAACCACCAAACATTGCACGAATGACATGAACATGAACCAAACCTATAATGGCAAGTTAAAAAACAACTGAATCTACATGGATGAAATGAAAGAGGGGAAAGAGGAGTACCTTGGCAAAACGCCTTGGTCATAAAAAATTGAAATCTAATGACTAAGAAATAACTAAAATACATACTAACCCTAATGACCAACAAATAACTAACCCTAATGACACCTACAATAAACAAAGAACCCTAATGACCAAAATAACTAGAAACCAAACTAACCTAACATGTTCAGCACATAAAATAGTTAAACAACAATGCACTCAATCATCCTAAGCCATATGAAAGCATCTAGGCCCCTAGTTGGATTTCGGTGATTAATGTCAATACAATATTACTATGACTAACGTGTGTTTTGCAGAGGCAATTAAGTTAGGTCATGGTAATGGAGATCGATTAGGCAATCGAGTTGGTCATGCCCCTACGATGGAAATCGTTTCGGTTTTCAAAGGATAGATGACAAGGTTAAGGATGACTAGTTCTAATTGTCGATTGGAGTTGGAGTGACACTTAGAGTAGTTTAGGACTTTGTTTTTCCTTTGGCCGTACTATTAAGGGGGGTATGAATGGGTAGCTTGACCTAGTTGAGTCTAGTGAGTTAGGTGTGGTGCACACTTGTTAAAACTAGCTCTAGGTAGCTCCTATGAATGCCTAAGATCCTTTGGAGAAAACTTCATTCACATATGATCAAGAGTTAAAAGTGAATGGAGGGTCAAATGCTGACCGGACGCTGGCTCCGGTGTGACCGGACGCTGGCTCCGGTGTGACCGGACGCTGGCCGTAGGGTCCAGTCAGTTCATTTGATCAGCAGACAGCGTTTGGTGTGACCGGACGCTAGATCGGTTAAGTGACCGGACGCTGAGAGGCAGCGTCCGGTCGACTCCAATAAGGTTCCAGAGAAGGGAATCTGTGACCGGACGCGTCCGGTTAGTACTGACCGGACCCTAAGGGTTCAGCGTCCGATCGAGTCCAGTAAGCATCCAGTGAGGGTTTATGCGACCGGACGTGTCCGGTCAGTGCTGACCGGACCCTGCCAGCGTCTGGTCAACTCATTTTCACTGGTTCACAGGTTGAACTGACCGGAGCGTCCGGTCAACATGACCGGATCATCCGGTCACCCCGCAGAAGCTCATAACGGTTTGTTTTTCAGGCTACCTTATAAATAGAAGCTCCACTCATGTGTGGAGTTACTTTTGCTCATTCCAACAGCTAAGAAACACGTTTGTGAGTGCCAAGAAGAGCAAGGTCCTAGTGAGGTGATTGTGATTTGAGAATCCAAGAGAGTAGCCTCATTAGTAAATCAAGAGTAGCAAAGTGTGCATCCATCTTCTCATTAGGCTTCGCGTGGTCAAGTGAGAGTTCGTGCTTGTTAATCTTGGTGATCGCCATCACCTAGACAGCTTGGTGGTGATTGGGAGCTTGGTGATCACCCGACGGAGCTTGTGGGTGACCCAACTCAAGTTGTGAGCGGCTTTGGGTGATTCGCCGTGACGGAGTGTCGAAGAATCAACACATAGAGAGCACTTGATCCTTGCGCGGATCAAGGGAAGCTACACCCTTGCACGGGTGCTCCAACGAGGACTAGTGGGGAGTGGCGACTCTCCGATACCTCGGCAAAATATCGCCGTGTTCCTCTCTCTCTTTACTTTGAGCATTTACTTTGAAGTATTTACTTTGAGCAATTCATTACTTGTCTTTACATTCTTAGAATTACCATGCTAGAGTAAGTTTGGAACATAGGTTGCAAGTCTTTTGTGCGTTAGTTTGATAGAAACACTTTTCTAGGCACAAGGGGTTAATTGGGCTATCCGTAGGATTTGATTATTGCAAGAGAATTTAGAATTAGCCCAATTCACCCCCCTCTTGGGCATCTTGATCCTTTCAATTGGTATCAGAGCCTCGTGCTCACGTTTTAAGCTTAATCGCTTAGAGCAAGATGTCTCACGGGGATGGACCTCCTCCTATCTTTGAGGGAGATGACTTTCCATATTGGAAAATCTGCATGGAGGCGTACTTAGAAGCTCTAGACGTTGGTATTCTTAGAGCCGCCTCACAAGGCTTCCCAAAACCTCAGGATGCTACTAACCTACAAGGCGATGAGGTTAATTATGAAAAATGGAATGCAAAGGCTCACAACACCATCTTTAGAGGCCTTTGCAAAGATGTGTTTAACCGTGTTAGGAACCACAAAGACGCCCATGCACTATGGTCGGATGTTTGTGCGCTCCATGAGGGAACCAAGAGTGAGCGTGAGGAACGCTATCATCTTATGATTAAAAAGCTAAATTCTTTTGAGATGCTTCCCAAAGAAAGTGCTAATGAGATGTATTCTCGTTTAAATGTTCTTGTAGAGGAAGTCAATGGGCTTGGACTTACTCAAATGTCACCATCCAACGTTGTGAGAAAGATCTTGAGTGTCCTCCCCATTGACAAATATGGGCACATTGTGACCGTGCTACATCAAGGTGATCTTTCCGCCGCTACACCGACACAAATCTTGGGAAAGATCAATGCTCATGAGATGTACATGCACATCACGCCATAAGATGGCTCATCCTCTACAAAGAAGAAAGAGAAGGACTTAGCATTCAAAGCTAGCCAAGATAAGGGCAAAGCAAGACTTGAGTATGAGAGCTCAAGTGATGAAGATGATGAAGAAAGTCTTGCTCTCATGGTGAAGAAGACCGCCAAGATGCTAAAGAAGCTAAACAAGAGTGGCATCAAGTTTGATGGCAAGAAGAAGTTCTTCACTAGCTCAAGAAGAAAGCCAATCTCTAAGATGGATTGCTACAATTGTGGCGAACTTGGCCATCTAGCTCATCAATGTACAAAGCCCAAGAAAGACAAGTTCAAGAACAAGAACAAGGGCAAAAAAGATAACTCAAGCAATGAAGATGAAGATGAGAAGAAAAAGAACAAGCCATACAAGAAGAGAGATGGCAAAAAGAGGGACTTCTACAAGAAGAAGAAAGGTGGAAAGGCCTACATTGTCAGTGATTGGCTCATGGACATTGATTCATCAAGTGGATCATCCGATGATGATAGTGACAATGAGAAGGTGGCCGCCATTGCTATAGATCTTGCATCTTCACCGCCACCATCGCCATCATCCTCTACACACCTATGCCTTATGGCCACGGGTGAACGCAAGGTAACTAAGAGTGATGATAGTAGTGATGATGAGCAAGCTAGTGATGATGATAGCGATAGCGATGATGATTCACCTACATATGATGATCTTATCAAAATACTAAGAAAATACACTAAGATCATTAGAAAGAGTAGAGCTACAAATGAAAAACTTGATGCTAAAAATGATTCACTCTTAGATAAGTGTGATACATTGGAAAAGGCTAATGATAAGCTTAGAGAAACTAATGATGCTACATCATCCAAACTCAAGGAGCTCAAATCTTCTAAGAAAGAGCTTAAGGATAAACATGATAAACTTGAGTGGGTGCACAATGAGCTCATCACTAGTCACAACAAGCTAAAAGATGAATACACTACTCTTAAGATCAATCATAATACACTTGTTATTGCTCAAGAATTCTTACCAAATGAGCCACATGATGCTACTAACCATGTTGTTAAGATTGATATAGCCACATCATGTGATGATTTGATTGATGAGAGCATTGAGCATGGATCTAGTAGCAAAGGCAAGCAAGTGGTTGAGTGCAATGAGTATGATGAGTATGTCAAGCTCAAGAGTGATAATGAGAAGCTCATGAAAGATCTTGAAGAGATGAAAAGTCACAACACCATTGTGCTAGAAACTCTTGATCATGACAAAGAGTTGATCCTTGAGAATGAGAAGCTCAAAGAAGAAAACAAGAAACTCAAGGAAGAGAAGAACAGTGATGTTCTCAAGGAAGAGAACAAGAAGCTCAAGATGGAGAAAGAGCATCTCAAGGTGGGATTGAGCAAGTTTGCTAGAGGCAAGCATCTCCAAAGTGAGCTACTCATGAACACCGTCATGAAGATGGATAGAAGTGGCATTGGATATATGGCAAGTGTAGAGAAGAAGAAGGCTCATGCTCAACAACAACAATCAAAGCCAAAGCCAAAGCCAAAGAGATGTTTTGAGTGTGGACAAGAAGGCCACTTTGCTCATGAGTGTCAAACTCCACCGCCACAACCCTTGCCCAAGCATGCTAGACCCTTTGCTTTCAATGCTCACTACATGCTTAGAAAAGATTCTAGTGGAAAGATGAAAGTCATGTTCTTAGGACCTCCTAACAAGAATAGGCCTAAGAAGATTTGGGTGGCTAAGTCACTTGTTGAGAAGGTGAAGGGCCCTCAACAAGTTTGGATCCCTAAAGCTTGAATCTCTTGTGTGTAGGTGAACTACAAGACCGATGGAAGTCATTGGGTGATTGATAGTGGTTGCACTCAACATATGACCGGTGATCCTCATATGTTCACCTCACTAGATGAAGAGGTAGATGGACAAGAGAAAATAACATTTAGAGATAATTCAAAGGGCAAGGTTAAAGGATTGGGCAAAGTGGCAATATCAAATGATCATTCCATCTCAAATGTGCCCTATGTTGCTTCATTAAGCTTCAACTTGCTATCCGTTGGGCAATTATGTGATCTTGGCTTCCAATGCTTGTTCACCGAGAAGGAGGTTGTTGTATCCAAGGTAGATGACAATCAAGTGATATTCAATGGATTTAGATACAACAACTTATATCTAGTTGACTTCACCTCCGAAGATGCAAATTTGAAGACTTGCCTATTCACCAAAACAACACTTGGGTGGCTATGGCATAGAAGACTTGCTCATGTTGGGATGAGCTCACTCAAGAAGCTTATGAAGAATGATTTGGTGAGAGGGTTGAAGGATGTGAAGTTTGAGAAGGACAAGCTTTGTAGTGCATGTCAAGCCGGCAAGCAAGTTGCAAACACTCATCTAACCAAAGCTTTCATGTCAACCACAAGAGTGCTAGAACTCCTACACATGGATTTATTTGGTCTAACAACATACAAGAGTTTGGGAGGAAATCTCTATTGTCTTGTGATTGTGGATGACTATTCAAGGTATACATGGGTGTTCTTCCTTCATGATAAATCCAAAGTTGCATCTTGTTTCAAGAAGTTTGCCAAGAGAGCTCAAAATGAATTTGAAGTGAAGCTCAAGAAGATTAGAAGTGACAATGGCAAAGAATTTGACAACACAAATATTGAATCCTATTGTGATGAAGTTGGAATCAAACATGAAGTCTCTGCAACTTATACTCCTCAACAAAATGGTGTAGTTAAGAGGAAGAACCGAACTTTGATCACTCTTGCAAGGACAATGCTAGATGAGTACAACACCCTCGAAGCTCTATGGGTGGAAGCAATCAACATCGCTTGTTATGCATCCAACCACCTATTCCTTCAAAAGTTCCTTGGCAAGACACCTTATGAGTTGCTCAATGGGAAGAAGCCGGACGTCTTATTCTTTAGGGTGTTTGGTTGCAAATGCTACATCTACAAGAAGCGGCAACACCTAGGGAAGTTCCAAAGACGTTGTGATATAGGTTTTCTTGTTGGTTACTCATTGAAGTCCAAAGCATATAGAGTATTTAATCATGCCACCGGCTTGGTTGAAAAAACATATGATGTGGAATTCGATGAATCTAATGGCTCCCAAGGAGCACATGAGAATCTTGATGATGTAGGTGATGAACCATTAAGGGAGGCTATGAAGAATATTCCGGTGGGAGACATCAAGCCAAAAGATGATGAAGATGATGTATAAATCATTGATCAACCTTCTTCATCAAGTGTACCACAAGATGGTGAAAAAGAGGGGAGAGTAGAAAATGAAGATACTCATATCTCCCATGAGCAAATGGTGGTACAAGCACAAGATGTAGATGCTCCACAACCTCCTCCTCAAGTGGTCAATAGAAGAAATACACCTCTCCTACAAGATCATCCACAAGATCTCATCATAGGGAGTCCATCAAAGGGTGTAATGACTCGATCTCAAAAACTTGCTTCATTTATTGCTTACCACTCTTTTGTCTCTTGCTATGAGCCTACCAAGGTAGAAGAAGCTCTTAAAGATCCGGATTGGATCAATGCCATGCATGAAGAGTTGAACAACTTCACTCACAATGAAGTTTGGACTCTTGAAGAGCGACCAAAAGGTGCAAGAGTCATTGGAACAAAGTGGGTGTTCCGCAACAAGCAAGATGATCAAGGTATTATTGTGAGGAACAAGGCAAGACTAGTTGCAAAGGGGTTCTCTCAAGTTGAAGGTTTGGATTTTGGAGAGACCTTTGCACCGGTTGCAAGATTAAAAGCCATTCGCATCCTTCTTGCATATGCATCACATCATGAAATGAAACTATATCAAATGGATGTGAAAAGTGCATTTTTAAATGGCTTTATTAATGAACTAGTCTATGTTGATCAACCTCCCGGGTTTGAAGACCCTAGATATCCTAATCATATTTATAGGTTGTCCAAGGCACTATATGGGCTTAAGCAAGCCCCAAGAGCGTGGTATGAGCGCCTTCGGGACTTCCTCATTGAGAAGGGCTTCACCATTGGGAAGGTCGACACCACACTATTCACCAAGAAGCTTGATGGGCATATCTTCATTTGTCAAGTATATGTTGATGATATCATCTTTGGATCATCAAATGAAGACTCATGCAAAGAATTTGGTGAATTGATGTCGAAGGAGTTCGAGATGTCAATGATTGGTGAGCTTACATTCTTTCTTGGTTTTCAAGTCAAGCAAATGAAAGAAGGCATCTTCATCTCTCAAGAGAAATACACAAAAGATTTTCTCAAGAGATTCAAGATGGATGAATGTAAGCCAATCAAGACACCAATGCCTACCAATGGACATCTCGACCTAGATGAGGGAGGTAACCCAGTTGATCAAACTCTCTACCATTCTATGATTGGTAGTTTGTTATATTTGACCGCATCTAGGCCCAACATCATGTTTAGTGTGTGTATGTGTGCTAGATTTCAAGCTAGTCCTAAGGAAACACACTTAATTGCCGTAAAAAGAATCCTTAGGTACTTTAAGCACACACCAAGCATTGGCCTTTGGTATCCCAAAGGAGCTTTATTTGAATTAATTGGCTATTCCGATTCGGATTACGCCGGATGCAAAGTTGATAGAAAGAGCACATCCGGAGGGTGCCATTTGCTTGGTAGATCACTTGTGTCTTGGTCCTCCAAGAAACAAAATAGCGTGGCTTTGTCCACCGCCGAAGCGGAATACATTGTTGCGGGTGCTTGTTGTGCACAAATTTTATACATGAAACAAACTTTGCTAGACTATGGAGTAGTTCTAGAAAAGGTACCTCTTTTGTGCGACAATGAAAGTGCAGTAAAACTTGCAAATAATCCGGTTCAACACTCTCGCACCAAGCACATAGATATTCGCCATCACTTTCTAAGAGATCATGTTGCTAAAAATGATATGTCACTAGAAGGTGTAAGAACCGAAGATCAATTAGCGGATATCTTCACGAAACCGCTAGATGAGGCTACATTTTGTAGATTGCGGAATAAGCTCAATGTGCTTGATTTTAGTAACTTCACTAAAAATTGAGCTTGTGTTGTCCCTTGCATTCATTGTAATATACAACATGTTTAATTTTTGGCAATGCATCTAGGGATTGTCTAACATGGTTAAGATAACCGCCGAAAAGCGTGTGAAGAAGCTTAACCTTGGATCAAACTTGATAAGCAACTAGATTTACTTACAAGTATTGCATATGCATGAATGTTGTTTTTGTCGTTTTGTTCCATTTGCCCTCTTGTTGCCTATTTTCTTAAAAAGAATTATAGCCTAAGGCAAAATATTTTGAAAAATATGAGGGTTTGAGAGAGGTCACTCACATCAGTCCCAATTAGTGTTTATTTGGATCTTATTCAAGTTGGGACTTGATTGGGAACTGGCAGCGCGAAGGAACATTGAAGATTTGCTGGAAAAGGTGCACCGAACGCTGCACCGGACGCTGCTGTCCAGCGTCCGGTCAATCCACAGGAGGTGAACTGCTGCTGAAGGAGTGACCGGACGCTGCGTTTGTGCGTCCGGTCAAGAAGGGATCCAGCGTCCGGTCGTTTGGAGAAGGAACAGGTTGTACTGACCGGACCCTGCTTGCGTCCGGTCCTGATTCCAGAGGAATTGGACCTCTCTGGAATCGACCGGACGCTGGGTGGTAGCGTCCGGTCGCTACCACCGGAGCGTCCGGTCAGTGGATCTCGTGTGGTCTCAGGACTCTTTTATGTTTCCTTTCTTGTCACGTTGGGGGCCTATATATTTCAATCGGCCGTACCTATTCCGCCATGACCTAGCCCCTGCTCGAGCCGTCGTCGCCACCGCAGCTCTCCCGCGCCCAAGCCACTGCGCCGCCGCAGCCGAGCACCTTGCGCCAGCCACGCACGCCACCGCGCCTCCCCTGCCTGTGCTCGCCCCTGCCTCGCTCGCCACCACGCCACCACAGAGGAGCCCATAGCCAAGCCTCTCCGTGCATCCAGTCCGCCAAGCGAGCCTCCTCGCGTGGTCGCCTGACCCGAGTGCCTCCAGCGACTCAGCGCCGCCGTTGGCTTCTCTGCCACCGAGAGCAGCTGCCGTGCCCTAGCTCTCCCTCCTCGCTGGTAAGGGCAAATCCGTTTTCTCAAATTGCTTCGCGTATGACCTAGTTCAAATCTCAATGCATTGACCTAAATCATTCAGGGCCGCCGAATTCTTCGAAGTGGTTCGCGATCCCTAACCCTAGCCAGTTTCGAGGTTCCCCCACGTGACGTCTTTCCTTTTCATGGATCGCTGATCGTCAGGTAGCTTGCCCATCGTCTCAATTTTGTACCTACATTGCTTGCTTCCTAGGTCTTTCGCATCTATTAGATATAATGTATTTATTTGTATATCCATCTATTCTATCGTGCAGCGAGTCGGTGCCGTTGAGGTTCTTATGGCAGTTGGCAGACAACTCGGAGCCAAGCTCGCGAGTAAGGATCAAGGCCAAGCCTTGGGAGTGTCAGTTTGGCAGTTGATCTTCATCAGCGGCAGTTCATCCTCTTGTTAGATCAGATGGCTCGCACCAAGAACGTTGGTGGTGGTCTGGGTGATGACGATCGGAGGCCCCCGCCTCACCAGCCTGCAAGATCGAAAGGCAAGGCAACAAAGCAGGTGACATCCAAGAAGCGCAAGTACCCCGATGCAGAGACAGCGAGAGCAGTAGCTGTTGCTGAGGCCGCAGAGCGTGTCGAGAGAGGCGGTGCTCGTAGTGGAGTCGTCATAGCAGATCAGCTGGCACCAGATGCGCAGGGCAGACTGAGGGAGATTGAGCGACTTCATGGTAGTCCACCTGGGACTATCATGATGGCAGGTCGTCGTCTAGCTATTGAGGAGCCTTAGCGTCAGGGGGAGTCCCAGCAGGAGCCACAGCAGCAGCCCCCACTAGCAGAGCCTCAGCCAGCTCAGGAGACTCAGGAGGGCCAGCAGGCCAAGAAGACCGAGCCGGCACCCCAGCTTCGCCGCTCTGGTCGTACTAGTGCTATAGTTCCAGCGAAGCCAGCTACATAGCGTAGGGGTTCACGCCCTCCGCCCAGACCATAGGGTCTGCCTCTAGTGGTACACCTTGACTTGAGGGCCGCCACAGCTAGACAGGTTCGCCAGCTGAGGTTTGTTGAGTTTGACATGTGGTTCCCTCTAAGGAGGGATGAGAGAGCAGTTGAGGGGTTCTACACACCACTCCAGGAGGACTTCTACAACGCATATCTGAACAGTGGGGCAGTGTTCAGATCTCAGAGAGTCTGCAGTTTAGAGTCTATTGTGGCAGCAGCCGGAGAGCACATCCGCCCCTACTTGTCATTGCCAGGGCTCGCAGATCTGATTGGCCAGATAGGAGTATATGTACCATCTTGGGTCCGGCAGTTTTATGCTTCACTCTACGTTGATCCGCATCACAACTTCATTCATTTTGCATTCAACGGCAGAGATTACAGGGTGATGAGCTTCAGGGCCCGTGAGATACTGAGGCTACAGGATCAGCCTATCAAGTTGCATGAGGTATGCTATGGACAGCAGGAGCCTCCTAGGCATCCTCATGGAGGGATGGTGCCCCCTATAGATTTGGTGCGATATTGCTTCAAGGAGCCCTTTGGTGAGGGGTCGAGCAGGAACCCCAGTGACCTGACTCTTACCGCTCATGTGCTAGAGGCCATTATCAGGAGGACACTACTTCCCAGGTTGGGATACAGAGAGGGTCTGACTTGCCTATAGCTCTGGCTCCTTAATGCCCTGATGCAGCAGACCGTGTTCGACATTTGGGACCTCCTTCTATCAGATATGGAGGATACAATTGCTGAGGGCTTCAAGGGTCGTAGACAGCTTCCATATGCACATTGGATTACTTTCCTGATGCTTAAGTGTGTGCAAGTCAGGACCCCAGAGATAGTTGCCGAGTATAGGGCTGCCACCATAGAATTTCCAGCATATAACATGGCACAGAGGATCAGGCACAGCACTCCACAGGCACCTACTCAGCCCAGCCATCGTCTAGATGTTCTAGAGTCAATAGCTCAGCAGGACGAGATCATCATAGGCATAGCCGCTACAGAGGAGGAGCAGCTTGAGGCACAGCAGGGGATGACCGAGTCTAGTGATAGCTCGGATGATGACTATCAGCCGATACCTCAGATGTCTCCACGCAGACATGATGCAGAGGCCGTCAGTTCTAGCTCAGCACCACCCGCACCGTAGACAGACCCTGCATTGATTGCCATTCTTGAGCGGATGCAGCGGGAGCAAGCACGACAGGCTCAAGAGATAGCTACCAACTTTGCATAGTTTTAGGCTTGTTAGGACGAGTTTCAGCGGCAGTAGTAGCTCCTTCAGCACCAGCAGTTACTCATGCAGCAGTAGCTTATGGGATTTATGCAGCATGTCGTCACAGCACTTGGGGCCCCACAGCCATAGCCTTCACCCCAGATTGCTCCGCCTACCACCACTTCGACGACTCCAGCAGTACAGCCCAGTGGGCTTCAGAGTCAGGGACAGCTTCCAGCTCCATTTGCTTCACCTACAGTTTAGGTGTCCTAGTGGTTGTCCTCACTCCTCACCAGTGGTAGCCCCGTAGTTCACGCCTTTTCAGATGGGATTCACACCAGAGTAGTCATCCTCGCTATTCGTGCCTGACACGTCAGTCTCCAGGAGTCTTGGAGCATCCTTCAGCGAGTTGACCGACATGCCTACACCACCTCATATGCATATCGCCGGTCCCTCTACAGTAGCTCTAGCTATCATGACTACTATGAGGCTCCCCTCGTTTGTCGCCTCGTCAGATCCTACGACAGACATCCTTACAGCATCACAGGCAGCACCTGCCCCAGCTCAGACCCAGACCGCTTCAGCGACACTTCCTGCCACAGAGGGCCAGTCAGTTCAGAGCTTAGGGTCAGATGATGATGGCGCCCAGTTTCATCTTGCTCCACGTACTTCAGCGCACGGCTCATCCGCTGCAGCCCCATCGACCGACCCCTAGGTTTTGGTGTTTGACGCCAAAGGGGGAGAGGGTTCGAGTATGTAGACTCAGGGGGAGCGAGATTGGGGGAGCGAGTTTTAGGGGGAGCTAGTTATCTAGTATTAGCATATTATATACATTTGGAGTTTTATTTGTGTGATACACTATTACTTATGCATTCATGTGTTTACTTTCATGCATACTATTATATATATGTGATAGTGTTATCTACGTGATTGTGATATATGACATGTGTGCTTTCTACTTTGCATTATTTAAATGTCATATCACTTGAGTGATGCTCATTTGCTTTTGCTTCCACGTTTTTACTTCGATGCAAATGAGCTTTGTTATTTGTACTCATGCTTAATTCATATTCTTTGAGTACATTGTGTTGGCTTGGGTCATATAAGCTTGCCTAACACTTTTGTTCTTATTGACAAAAGCTTATATGAATCAAGCCCGTTAAAAACCTCACTCTTTAACATACTCGAGGTGGTATTGTCATCAATCACCAAAAAGGGGGAGATTGAAAGCATCTAGGCCCCTTGTTGGATTTCGATGATTAATGTCAATACAATATTACTATGACTAACGTGTGTTTTGTAGAGGCAATTAAGTTAGGTCATGGTAATGGAGATCGATTGGGCAATCGAGTTGGTCATGCCCCTACGATGGAAATTGTTTTGGTTTTCAAAGGATAGACGACAAGGTTAAGGATGACTAGTTCTAAGTGTCGATTGGAGTTGGAGTGACACTTAGAGTAGTTTAGGACTTTGTTTTTCCTTTGGCTATACTATTAAGGGGGGTATGAACGGGTAGTTTGACCTAGTTGAGTCTAGTGAGTTAGGTGTGGTGCACACTTGTTAAAACTAGCTCTAGGTAGCTCCTATGAATGCCTAAGATCCTTTGGAGCAAACTTCATTCACATATGATCGAGAGTTGGAAGTGAATGGAGGGTCAAATGCTGACCGGACGCTGGCTCTGGTGTGACCGGACGCTGGCCGCAGGGTTCGGTCGGTTCATTTGATCAGCAGACAACGTTCGGTGTGACCGGACGCTAGATCGGTTAAGTGACCGGACGCTGAGAGGCAGCGTCCGGTCGACTCCAGTAAGGTTCCAGAGAAGGGAATCTATGACCGGACGCGTCCGGTCAGTACTGACCGGACCCTGAGGGTTCAGCGTCCGGTCGAGTCCAGTAAGCATCCAGTGAGGGTTTCATGCGACTGGACGTGTCCGATCAGTGCTGACCGGACCCCGCCAGCATCCAGTCAACTCATTTTCATTAGTTCACAGGTTGAACTGACCGGAGCGTCCGGTCAACATGACCGGAGCGTCCGGTCACCCCGTAGAAGCTCATAACAGTTCGTTTTTCAGGCTGTCTTATAAATAGAAGCTCCACTCGTGTGTGGAGTTACTTTTGCTCATTCCAACAGCTGAGAAACATGTTTGTGAGTGCCAAGAAGAGCAAGGTCCTAGTGAGGTGATTGTGATTTGAGAATCCAAGAGAGTAGCCTCATTAGTAAATTAAGAGTAGCAAAGTGTGCATCCATCTTCTCATTAGGCTTCGCATGGTCAAGTGAGAGTTCGTGCTTGTTACTCTTGGTGATCGCCATCACCTAGACGGCTTGGTGGTGATTGGGAGCTTGGTGATCACCCGACGGAGCTTGTGCGTGACCCAACTCAAGTTGTGAGCGGCTTTGGGTGATTCGCCGCAACGGAGTATCGAAGAATCAACCCTTAGAGAGCACTTGATCCTTGCGCGGATCAAGGGGGAGCTACACCCTTGCGCGGGTGCTCCAACGAGGACTAGTGGGGAGTGGCGACTCTCCGATACCTCGGCAAAACATCGCCGTGTTCCTCTCTCTCTTTACTTTGAGCATTTACTTTGAAGTATTTACTTTGAGCAATTCATTACTTGTCTTTATATTCTTAGAATTGCCATGCTAGAGTAAGTTTGGAACATAGGTTGCAAGTCTTTTGTGCGTTAGTTTGATAGAAACACTTTTCTAGGCACAAGGGGTTAATTGGGCTATCCGTAGGATTTGATTATTGCAAGAGAATTTAGAATTAGCCCAATTCACCCCTCCTCTTGGACATCTTGATCCTTTCACCATACATTTTGCAAATGCAAACACACATATACCAAAACACCATACACCCATGATTCCACATGATTAGAGACAATGCAAGCACATCTATGCGGATAGATTGGATGAGGGGAGGGACCATTACCTCGAGAAAGCTTCGGGAGACGAGATCCGGGCACCTAGGGTCGCATTTGGGGGTTAGAGTTTTGTTGGGGCCGTGGGGGGATTTGAGAGACAGAGAGCCGGCGGTCTTCAGAATGGAGGGAGGAAGAAGAAGGGGGCCACGGCGCGGCTTCAAGAGCCTAGACCTCGGCGTTGAGTCGGGCCGCGCCGAGTCTGGTGGCTCGGCGTTAAGTGACCCCGCGCCGAGCTATTGGGCCACGAAGCGTTGTTGGGCCGCCTGGGCTGCGCGCCAGATGGTGCCAATAGCTCGGCGCGTAGTCCCACCGCGCCGAGGTTCGGTCTGTGGCGTTGGCTGACACGACGCCGACGTGTCGGACCCGATGCGCCACCGTGTTGCCGTCGACCGGGGTCGTCCGTGACGTGGCAAGAACTCGGCGTCGTGTCAGTCGACGCCGACCCTCACACCTCGGCGTCATATCCTAGGACGCCTAAAAATGGTATATTTTCAACAAACGTTTTACCATAGATCTTTTTGTAAAAAATATTTTCAAAAAGGACCAAAATACAAAAAATTCACGTAAATATACTAGTAGTAGCAACTAACATACAGTCAAGAGTCCACTTCCTCCAAGTCAGTCAAAAATGTCTGCGTCAAAAGTTCCATCAACTTCAGTCCGTCAAGAACCACTTTCTGCCAAAACAAACTGACCAGCGCGTATACATTGGCACGCCGATGGGCGCACCAACGGAGGCCCCAGTAATTGATCGATATTTTTGCCTAGTCTCAAAGGAGCTTCAGTCCAAAAAGAAAGTGTATGAATCTTTTATGATATTTTGGTGTTTATTTATAGAATAAAAGTACTTATTTTGTCTCAAAAGAAATCAAATTTTAGAGGTTTTCTAAGTCAAGTTATTATTTTAAATTCAGTAGAAAAATATCAACGCCCATGACACTAAATAAGTATACTAAAAATACAGAAAAAAAATCGATATATATATGGCACCAAATAAAAAACACTATAAAGTTTTTTTTTTTGCGAGCACAGACTAACTAAGGAAGATGACAGGATGAGGGAAAGCTAAAGAGGTACCGCAGTTGGGCCTATTAGGCTGCACCCGCGTGGTGGGAAGCCCACGTGTCTAGGGCCTAGACGAAATGTGAAGTTTCTGTGTTACCTATGTGGCGCTCGATTTAGTTTCACCGAACATGGGTTGATGGACACTAGTAGAGAAAAGACTTTCGATTCAGTACATTAGTCTCGTCTAGAATTGGGACCGGGACTAATGGGAGCATTAGTCCACAACCTTGACCCTTTATTCCTGGTTGATAACACCAACCCGGACTAATGAAGAACCTTTAGTCTCGATTGATGTTACCAACCCAGACTAAAAGCCCTAAGGAAAGCATCCCATCTAAAGTCACATGTGTTGTGTAGGTGGGTGAAAAGTTATATGCGAGGCAATATATGAGGTCTTGATTTTGAATCTCACACGAGGCACAGAGGTGAGAGGCATTATTTTTTTATTTATTCTTGAAGGACCTTTAGTTCGGTTCAAGACAACAGGGATTAAAGTCCATCTATCTACTAGTGGGATTAATTCTATCTAATAAGTCATCCTGAATCAAGACATTACTCAGGAAGGGGCTAACCAGGGTGTAAACTCACGATTGGCTTTTACAAATCTTTTGAAGAGCCGTGATCCTGTCCCGCCGGCTCCTCGTAGACAAATTTAACAGCTTTTGACGTTTTCCTTTCTCTTTAGGCATTATGATCATTATTAACTTGTATAGAAAGAAAAGAATCTGGCGAGCGATGACTGTGCTTTGCAGAAAATAAGGTAACACCGCTGTTCGCGTGAACTTATTGGTCATGGAATAGTGTTTTTTCTCTCACGATAAATTAGCATCAGTCGACTTATTAGCCGCAGAAACCATCAGCTAACGGAAGCAAACGAATACGTTTCGGGAAGATCTTGAGGTGCAGATCCATATGGATATGCATGATCTAGCTTAGTGGGCATCACTTTTTACTCCCTCTATTTTTAAATCTATGACATTATTATCATGTAGTTAACTGATCCTGAACGTCATTAATTGGAGTATATTTGAAAGTGAAGGGAGCATGGTTAGACGATCGAGAGTTAGCTAGCTTATGTTTTGACATCTAGCTAGGCAGCTAAAACTATATATCGATGCACGCTTTGTATAGTTTCACGACATTTATATGATCATGTATTTCATTTAATTTGTCTAGTTACTCTTTATTAGCAATGTTTTCTTTCATCTTTACATTACAGAGACAGACTTTAACTTTACCTTTACATCTTTACCATCTACCAACAAAAAATCTGCTTATAGATGATGCGTGAAGGTAGAGCACAACCAAAGCGAAAGGGAAGCACGCAAGGAATAATAGAGCAGCAAGTAATGCAAAAAGCAGCTTGTTCGTGCGATCATATATATAGGGTTGTCGGTCGACTTCAGAAATCACAAACATTACTTATATGTACAGTTCGTCCTCGTTTCATCTCCACCTGCCGCTGAGATCGATCGATTCATCTTATTGCAGGCAGATAGATGTACCCAACGGCGGAGCTACGTGGGGGCCATAGTGGGCCATGGCCCCCTTTGGTTCTCAAAATTTTCTAAAGTCCATGTACTGTTCAGAGTGAATACAAATACAAATACAATGACATGACTTAATAATAGTGCAGAGTCATGGCAGCTAGCAAGCAATCAGTCCATCTGTGGGCTTGGCAAACAACGCAATCCACATTTAGTCTTTATTTTTCCCTTCTGCTTTTCGTGTCTTCGTGGCTATACATCTCTTACCGCAGATGGCTATGCACTCGGCATGGCGCAACAGAGCTCTTGTCAGCCTATAAAGCTCTCGGACTGTCGCAAGGTGTCTTCTTATTCAGCACGTGCTTGCAAAATGGCCCCCCTTGGGCCGCACGCTCCGCTGCTGTCGTTCTTTAATTTTAACCATTTTTTAATATAATTTTAAATCTAACACTGTCGTTTTTTTTAAAAAAAACTAACACTTTTGGCCGCGCCTATTGCCCTGGCGCGGTCAAATGTCTGTGCCGCGCCATGCATGGTGGCGCGGCACAGGGCTGACGTGGCGTGGGCCGGCCAGGGGGCCGCTGACGTGGTGGGTCTTGCCGCGCCACCGACCCTGGCGCGGCAGTGTCGTGCCCTGTTGCGTGGCGCGGCTGGACCAAACATACCGCACGAGCAGCCACACCACCTGGCCGCTGCGCCTGCCGCCAGCCCGGGCTACCTGGATGGTAGAATCGAAACGCGTCGCACCCGTATTTTGTTGAGTTTTTTTCACGACCGAATAGAGAATTTGATAAACCAATGATTAGTTTTTCGTCTTTCATAATACGGTTATGCACCATTTTAACTAATCAATTATGAAAAATTGCCACGGTGTCCAGATACGCCGAGACTGTCGGTTCCCGAACGTAGGGTACTTAATCTCGTCGGCAGTGCTGCCGCGACTCAAAGAAACGAATAAGAAGCAAGTTGACAAGCTGCCACATAACATATTCATTGTTTTGACATAAGTTTGACATAACATAACCAAATAACCCCGCAAGTTTCGGATGCCAATATTCGTTTGACCTAAACAAACTAAGACTCAGGAGTGTAAGGATCCCTCGGACGCCTCTGTCTCTTCGGATTTGTTGGCAACACATTGGGAGTATAGCCAACATCGGTATGGTCGCGTCGACGGTGTGTACGGCTCGTACCCTGCAGGTATATGATACGCACGATTACTTATAATTCTTTATGATCGTTAGTTCATGGAGCCTACGTATTGAAACAAACTATCTTTGTTAGTACCTGTGAGGCTCCTTGGGTGCCAAACGGGGCACCACCTAGCTGAGACATGTCGATCTCGTCCTACGGCCATTCGTCCCACTGACCGTGCTGTCCGTGGAAGCCTAGGGGTTCGTCGTCGTCATCATCGTCCTCCTCGTCCTCGGTTGCAGGGTCCTTCCCAGCGCTATGATGTGATGATGTACGCACCACGGAAGTGGTACCCTGCGTCATCGGCTGAGAAGAGCCGGCTGGTGTCCTCAAAGAGACTGAAGACGTGCCACCCGACCACGCGGGGAGTGGTGGTTCCTCATAAGGAGTGTCCATGCAGCTCAACTTCTGAGCTAGCTTCCTGCAGTTCTTCTTCACCTTCTGCATAAATAGATGTTAAAGTTAGTTCATTACCCAAACGCATATACAATAAAGAAATATTTTCGAAACGGATAAGTTTATGTTTACCTTCACAAAAGCCGCGAGAACGCCTGGCCCCTACCCTCTAGACTCGTGAAACCAGAACGCTGCTTTGTTGGACAGCCTTGACAATTGTGTCGCCTAGGTATAGAAACGTGGTTGGACAGTTTTAGTACACATACTTAATACCAAAAGGATAACAAATTGTACCATTCAAATATCTTACCACGTATCTTTGAAGCGGGGCTCTCTGTAGCTGTGTGTCCTCCCTAGTGGTAACGTCGTACACATCTTCGATGACATCTTCCTCCGAGTCCTCGTCAATCGCCATATTAGTGTACGGGGGCTTGATATGTGTCCTCGTAGACCTGTGAAGCCACCGCAGGTACTCATCGAAGGTGTGCTGGTCGTGTGGAGGACCCGCAAGGACCGCATGTGGTACCCTGGTCTGCCACAAATGGATGTACGAGTTGTGTGTCACGCGCCAATCATTGGTCTTGTACCTCTTCCTACGGTCAAACCTGCAACAAAACGATATTAGTTGTACCAAACACATCTCTGAATTGTAGCATTGTTATTAATCGATAACGCACCCGTGCAATACTTGATTGGTGGAGTAAAGCGGTGGTGGGCAGCCTGTCATTCTTCCAAACTGTCTGCAGACCCGGATGGGCAAGTGAATCTCGACCACATGGAAGAAAATAAGAGGGACGTCGCAGCGATACTCGTGTGACTCGTCCCTGGTGACAGGACTCAGATAGTCCTAGAGCTCCGGAGAATCCTAAGGACACCAAAACACCTGAAATTTCATAATTGTGTTAGGTTGTGATATAGTGTACATCGAAGAAGACACTGCTACGATAGTATAGAGAGCGTAACCTGGTGCTGTGTCAGGACGTCGAGACCGTCTGTATACTCCCTGTACTTGCGTCACGCATTCCCTCTAACTAACTGTGCTTCCGTCCAGATATACAGAGCTGTATGGAGTGTATCATGCCCGTTCCATTGCTACATTGAATACGATAATAAATTAGCAACAAATAATCTCATCATATCTAACTGCCGGGAAGAATATAATGAACCGAAGTACTTACCGGTAAACCATTATTAAGGGGCCTCCCAACGGGCAATCGTTCCCAACACCAAACCTGGAGTAGGTAGGAGCAACCCCTAAGGTTCGCATGTCCTGAGGTGCGACGGCAGGCAACGCATAGCTATTGATACGTCCATGCCAGGACTGCGCTGCCCCAGCTGTACCCCGCTATGTTCTTCCACGGCTGGTGAAGTATGTCAAGGAAGATCTAGCTGATGGTGTTGCCCGAGGCGTCTGGGAAGAGGAAAGCACCAAGAAAGTGCCAGAGCCACACTCGAGTGAACCTGTCGATCTGTGCCTCCTCAGCTTGTGGGTCCAAGTACTCAAAGCGCTCTGTGATACAGGACGACGAAACACCGGAACTTTTCCTGTAATTGATCAAAGAAAATGAGACCCGATGCCAGCTGTAAAGCAATGCAAGTATTAAATAGGCTTGAATTACTCACTTATTTTTTTGGAAGCATCGTCGTCCGGTGGAAGAAAACTAGTAAACTGAGCCACCAACTCCCTCCAGTGATCGTTGTCAACTATCTCTGTCACTGGAAGTCCCCCCAACCGAAGGCCTAAAATAGCCTTCACGTCCTGCAACGTCAAGGTCATCTCGCCACAAGGTAGGTGGAACGTGTGGGTCTTAGGCCTCCACCTGTTATATGAATAGAACGACTATTAGTTGCCTTCAATTTATTACAAAAAGTTTACGTACAAAGAATGCACTCGCACTTGTCTACAGCTGCAGTAAGTAGTGCTGGGTCAAGGGGCGGAAGACCGTGGTTGACAACACGGACAAGCTCGAGGAAGCCGGCACACCGTATGTATGGCGTATAACGCTCGTTCCACTGATGCGCCCTGGTGTGAGTGCGGGGCCTCAAAGGAAGCAAGGACATCTCTGCGTCGTTGTCACTCAAGATGTGTGCTCGGTGCTGGTCGTCGTACTCCACCTCCAGAATGGGATACAACGGGTGCTGCGTGGGAGGGGTCATCCTGTTACAAATTGATAAACAAAGCATTAGAGTATTCAAATTAACAAATTTCAAGTTAACATTAGTAAGTTCACAAACAAATTCACTAACCTAACTAGCCTAAATCTCTAAACCCAAAATCCTAACTATACTAGATAATAAATACATAATCAATCTATATAAAACTTTGGTTTTAAAATTACAAGTAATTTCTCCGTCTCAAAATAAATACACATCTTGCTTCTCGAGTAGTCAAATATGTTTAAGTTTGATCAAAACTAAAAAACGGTATCAATATTTCTATCTCATAATAAGTTTATTACGAAAATATACTCCATGCTTAATGTAATAGTACCTATTATGTATCATAAATATTAGTACGCTATTATATAAATTTGGTCAAAGACACTAATAGTCAATGAAAATAGCCTCCATGCCCCTACATGCTCCTAAAAATGCTAGCACTAGCAGACCATCATCAACTCTTTTGCTTCTGCGACGGTCGCTCGAGGATTACGAGGGCACGTGGGGTACCGTAGGGATACAAAAAAATACTAACTATACTAGATAATAATAAAAAAAATATGAAATCGAGAGGGAGGTACCTTAGGAGTGGGCGGCCTTGACGCGCCGACGTTCGTGGCATGGTCGGCTAGGGCGCTGCGCGGCGGGAGGGGCCGGGCGCGGCGTGGGCGAGCGGCCGAGGCCGGGCCGTGCGGGCGCGGGCGGGGCGAGGCGAGGCTGGGCGGGCGCGGGCGCGTGTGGCCGCAGGCAGGGCGCTGGCGCGTGCGGCCGCAGGCAGGGCGCTGGCGGCGGCTGGCGGCGGCGGCGTTCGGGCGAGTGGGCAGGGCAGGGGTGCGTGCGGGCGGGCGGGCTCGCACGCGGTATATATCTGGTCCTGCCGCGCCACAGATTAGGGCGCGGCACTGCCGCGCCAGGGTCGGTGGCGCGACAAGACCCGCCATGTCAGCAACCCCCCAGGCCGGCCCACGCCACGTCAGCCCTGTGCCGCGCCACCATGCATGGCGTGGCACAGGCATTTGGCCGCGCCAGGGCAATAGGCGCGGCCAAAAGCGTTAGTTTAAAAAAAAACGACAGTGTTAGATTTAAAATTATATTAAAAAAAGGATTAAAATTAAAAAAAAATCGCACTACGCAACTTACACTACCTAAAAGTTATGAACATGCTAATTTTTTATGAAAAAAAGTTCAAATCTATTGATGCTAATTTTCATGTGGCAAACTGAAATAGTTTTATTTATATAGTTTCTAGAAGAGAGTTTATAACAATAGTAGGTATGCACGTGCCACAAGCACGTGTCTTTAAATCTATTCCAGGTTAATAAATTCTCTTTAGAACTTTTAAAAATTAATTCTCTTTAGAAGTTTTTTTTTCTCAAGCATTTTACATTTTTTTCGATTAATAACATTTCTTAAATATTTTTGTGTCTATTGTCAAAATTATATATGAATATGAAATTATGAACTAATTATCTCTTGCTTTTGAGACTAATACTAACAGCCCGGCTGCACAGAAGCCAATCATCGTACATTGCAATTAGATCGACGCAATTGATCTTGCAGAAAGCGTTAGGCCCGCTAGCTCCTGCCCACCTTCAAGTCCTTATACGTGTGCATATAGAAAGGCCGTGCATGATGGCTGGGTAGGACACGGTTAGGTGCTAGCTGTGACCGAGAGGGAGTCGAGCTGTATGATTAAGTCGTTTTGCTGGCATGTTGTCGCCCTGTGACCGAGAGGGAGTCGAGCTTTGTGACTAAGTCCGTTGCACAGGCGTACATGACCAAGGGATTGAGTGGGGCGTGGGGTAATGTAAGATCTTGGACGACGAAAGGATCATATGACACGGCGTCTAGATCGAACGGTTATTAATGAGGGAGAGTAAGATCTTGGACGACGGAAGACTCATATGAAACGATGTCAATATCAAACGGTAATGAAAGAGGGTTAACCCCCATAAAAAACTCGCTCTTTAGTAGTGTGATAAATTTTGCGACATTTACCTCTCGTAGACACCGCAAAACATTCCTCCATCTCTATGACATAAGGCATATATTTAGTTTTGTACACCTTCCATCTACGACAAAGGGTATATAGATGTGTACAATACAATATGATAAATGCATATCGAATAATAACCCACATCATGCTGCAGCTATTAGCACTTGTATATATAGTACTATTGATTCACCAGAAGTGTTAATTATTTATTAGTAATAAATATTGTAGGGGATCACAATCAAAGCAGATAATGTTGATGCTGCGGCGAAGGAGATAATTGGCTTTTCTAGAACGTACAAGACAGTGGGGTGTGATATATTTGCATGGCTGGTTTGCTGGAATGGGTCTAGGGGCATCTGCCATCCTCAAAGCGGTCGTCAAACAACTTAGATCACCACTATCAGAGGCTACTACTAGGAAAGAAGCCGGCCTGGACAAGATCATCCACATCGATTGCTCACTTTGGCAAAACAAGAGGTCTTTGCAGAAGGCAATTGCGGAGGAGCTAAGGCTTCCCCAGGAGGTGATGGCATTCTTTGACCAGGGTGATGAGGAGGATGACTTTGACGGGGTGGAGCAGGTTGCTAGAGGTGTGATTCCGCATGTCAAGTGGGCAATCTTGAACGAACTTAGCAATTGTAAATTCCTTGTGGTGTCCCACAATGGGAGTGGCAACTATGTGGATCTGTGGGAATGTGGTGTCCCTGTCATGGGTGTTATGAGCAAGAGGGTGTTGTGGGCCTATCAGGCAGGCAGGTTCATGCTCTGTGATGGTGCACTTGAGGAGGTTGAGATGGAGAAGTTAGCTGGGTTGAGTGATGTGTTCATATCGGTTGGCTCGCAAAGTATTATCACCCGGAATGCAGTCGTTAATGTCTTATTTCGTTTCCTGCATGCTGAGGCTAAGGAAGTTGCTAGGTACAGTGGTGTTCTTGAACCTGACTCTAGTAAGATTGTCTTGGAATGCATCTTGTACATGGTGCTAAGATGACACTACAACATAAACTGGGCCATTCATGTAGCCAACTATTGGGTATGTGATGGAATCATAGAGGATGCCAATGATTATGGTAGATCGGCATGGGAGATCGGTGATGCTTTGCATAGGAACATGAATTTAGATTGACCTATGAGTTCGATGGGTAATTTATATGAAATATTAAGAGACAAAAAGTGGAGGCATAGTGAACGACACTGGGTTTCACTCACTAGCCAAGATGAAGCAGCAGCAGAAGTCCCAACATCCTTCTTCACTTTTGATAATAGGATATCAGTAGGCAGCATGTTTGAAAAATCATACATGAGCAAGCTATGAGTGTTACATCTCTCTGGCTGCATCTTCAGTTATTCATCTCCGTCATTCCTAAGTTGCATCAACCTAAGGTTCCTCCTGCTCGACCATTGCAAAGACACAAACCTTGCACCACATGATGGTGAAAAAGAGGGTTGCAGCCAAGACATTAGAACATGCTTTTAGAATTTGTGGTACTAGAGCTGAGTTACACAAACTAGTATTGGTTGCCATCGAAAGAGATGTTGGATCTAATGGTTGAACTTAGGGAGTTGAATGTAAAAGGTGCAGACAATAGGAGCATGATGTATCTACATCATTGTAGTGGTTCCAAAAGTAGGATGCTCAAGCTTCAATTCGAGTGGTAGTGTCTACAGAGTCATTTGAAGAAGATGACGTAGTCAAGTCAACCCATGTGTTAACCAAATCATCTAAGGACTATGGCATTACTAGTGCCACTGATGACAGAGATCATATTTCATCATTCCCAAACCTATCAAACTAGCACATCCTTAAGACTATCATCATCATGGTTGTGGTGAGCTAGAAGAAATTGAATACAACACTTTGCCCCCATCACTAGAGTCATTTTCCTTCACCAGCAATATTGTCGCCACAAGGATAAAGAGGATGTCCTTCTGGGGATGTGCCAAATTGAAATCCATGTTGCTTATAGGACAGTTTGGTAGCCTTGTGGAGCTGGACATGTCAGGTACATCAATTGAAACCCTTGACCTCAGTGCGATTCAAGGCCAGAACCTTAAGCGAATCTTTCTTTTGGGATGTGAGAAGCTCCGTGCAATACTATGGCCACATGACGAAAACAAGAAGATAAAGTTAGAGGTGCTACGCATTGACACCACCCATATAACATGGGCCAGGGAAGATGCCTCCAAGAAGGAAGATTCTACTAGTGGTGACTATACAAGTATAGAATCACAGTCAATAGCAATGCATGGCAACAACAAATCATTGACCTACTCAGATTCGTATATTTCCTTGAGGGATCCAAGGCTTTTTCAATCACTTCTACGCATCAAACTTTTCAAATTCTTACATGTCGAGATTTCTTCTACCGGTGGTCATAAAGGTATATCACTCGAAGAGTCAGTGACACTACTTGCAGTGTCAATGAACTAGAGGTCCCAGCCATAATAAGCTTGCAAAAGGCTACTGGTAATTTGTACATGGGTGACATCATTTCCACCTTGAAAGACAATTCCAAAATTATTGGTGCCAATGGAGGAGATGTTGACATTGATGCTCCAGCCATCATGTGGATGTGGCCAGGCCCACCTATTCCTACGCATTCTAGTTGGGCCCACTGTAACACCCTCGGTGTTACACTCTAAATAAATTACTAAACCATGTCATGAGCATCATGTTTACGTGATAATGCATGTGATGGAATGAATAGATGAAGTATTGCAACCTAAAATGATCAATAAAAATGTTAAATGAGAAGCTATTATACAACTCATGTGGCACTTATATGTGGCACTTAAATAGAATTTGGAATATGAACTTTGTAGATGACAATGAAATACTTGTCGTGGAAAAATAACATTGCTAGCCAACATTTCTAATAGCCTAAAAAGGGAACTTGAAATCAAATTCAACTCAAGGACTTGGAAGAATTTAAGTATATATAAGCAGCAAGACAGTGCAATGTTTGGCGATTTATTTTGTGAAATCGAGTTAGAAGGTGGTGTCATGTTTTAGCTTGGGTTGGAAGCCTCATATGCCATCTTGAGCATGGTGAAGATGGTTTAGGTCTAGAAGCAACCGTTTAGTTGTTATAGGTGCTTTAAAATGCGTGCACGACACGTTCTCGGCCTAACTCGCCGAGTGGACGCAGTCACCCAGCTCGGGCGCTTGGCGTCGCCGTGCTGGTCGGGCGTGCATGCGCCGCCGCACGTGGCCGGCCATGGCTGCCTCTGGTTAGGGTAGTTAAATATTCTTTGTTTCAATATACATTAAATCATTAGTAGAAATAAAGATATATCCTTGGTTTGCTAAGCTAAATGTTGTTAGTTGAACCCAACACCTTGTTTGATGAAAATGATGGTTAGCTTAGTATCTTAGTCATTAGAGCTAGCTTAGTAGCTTAGTATGTGTATTCTTAGTTTAAGAGTTGATGTTGCCTAAATGCTAAGTGTTGCATCATCATCGCATGCATGTAGAGAACGAGTTGGCGGAGATCGTGACCACCAGCGATCACGAGTTCGAGGAGATCATCGATGAGTACGAGGAGAAGATTCTCGTGCAAGAGGAGGTCCTGGAACCACCACTAACTGACTCAGCGGACACCGCGCCTGCCCAAGGCAAGCCCCGGTGTATAACCTCTATTTTATAATTCAATGTATATGTGTTATGCATTTATGTTACATGATTTTTTTAAAACCACATGCATAGATACACATGTCCTAAGAGTCTTACTAGTGCAGGTTTGAGTAGATGCTACGCTTAGGTCATCGATAGCGTGAGTAACCTGCCGTTACTCACAATAGGGGATTATTATTACTCTCATAATAAAATGATAAAAGAAAAAATGGAGATAGGGCAGGGATATGGTATGGGTATTGGTGGGTGTAACAGGTTGTGTCTCGCGGTCAAGGCTTAGCTTGGTTACACTGTTTTTCCTGTTCGTGTCGATTAAGGACCGTCCGTTGCTGTGGATGGTAGTCCGGTCACAGACTTATTATCCTGAGCATATACTTACTTATAGGAGCGGGAAGGCTCATTACGCTCTTGTCGTGGGTTCTGGCTCTTTTCGGACCGACTGATTGGAGACGGGGAAAGGTGGAGGTCTAAGCACCATATTGAGACCGGGTCTCAAGTGTGGGGGCTTGGAGTCCAAGTTTGGACGGTGACCTAGACCCGTGACAGGAGTGGAATGGGTTGGTCTTGTTTGTGCCTGGGGTACAAACGGGGCGTGTGTTTCGGAGTACCCAGCTGGGATAAATTAGTTCGCGAATCACCGTTTTCGTGAGACGGTACAACTTGGCTATGGTCTAGCACCGTAGTAAGAACTGGAAGATGAAAGATGATAAAATGGTTCTGATTGCTTAACCCTTGCTTGAAAGCAAAACATGTGCTTACCTATAATGGTTAGCTAATTAAGTAATCATGACTGCTAATAAAACTTGACTGTAAGGATGAACTATTAGTAATGCTTTCCGCAAACAAAAAGAAAATAGCAAACTCATATTGCCTATCATATCCTTGAGAGTCGGGAAACTATTCTCACTAGTCAGGTAAGTCTTGCGAGTACATTGTGTACTCAGGGTTTATTTTATCTATGTTGTAGGTGCAGCTTGAGGAGTAGCTCTTGTGTGGAGGATTCTTCTAGTGGGCACAGACGGATCCTTGTATCGTTTCCGCTAGATGTTTATTTTCATTCCGCTAGTTAATTATCGCACTCTGAACTCTAGTATTGTAATAAATAATTTCTAAGAACTCTTGTTGTATAAAATAGACTAAGTATTGTAAGCTAGTACTCATTATTGGATTCTGGATATAAAACGTGGATTGTTTCGAGTTCTCCCTTGGGGTGTGCTCGACGGAACTGTCCGATGTAGTTCACTTTCGAGGTGCTTATTGTCTAGTGGAAGACGAGCGCCTCCGAAAATATGTTATTTCGAGCGGTTCTGCCACACCTACTGCTACATTAGCATACAAGATGAGATACCAACCCAACCGTTGGAGGGCACTACTAGTACTACCAAACAACAGACTAAGATTGCTCTGCTGAGTATTGTGCATGAGAGAGCCAAGACCTTGCACTTGCATGACAGCTTATCCATCGCCAATATCCCTGACCTTGCACCGCCTGCTACAATAAATTTAGATTGAGATAGCCTACTATGGTGCCGACTCGAGAGATGCCATGGCTTAGAAGGCTCTGCTTTCGCTCCTCCTTCTATACGGGAGGATGATGACAACATTTTTGGATATCTAGAGACATGAAAAAGTTTACATAACCCCTTCACCTTTGGGCTTTGGCATCGTGGCTACTTTACACTCTAAGGCCCCGTTTGGCCGGGCTCCGGCGGCTCCGGCTCCCGCCTATCGGCTGCTGGGCGGCCGACACCCGGTTATCTCTCACTGACACAACTGGAGCCGGAGAAGCTCGTTTTTCTGGCTCCGCGGCTCTGGCTCCTGTAGGCACCTGTCGGCTGCTAGGCGGCCGACGCCCGGCTACAGTGCAGGAGCCGGAGCCCCCGGGAGCCTGGCCAAATGGGGCCTGAACTTTAAAACCGTCTAACAAGCACATTAAAGTTCTCCAAACCGTTTAATTAACCCCCTAGAGCGGTTTTGTTAGCCGGTTTTGCCCACTACAACCTGATGATGAAAGACATGTTGGCAGCAGGGCCCAGCTGTCAGTCACTTTGGCGCCCAAATACGGACGCTTGACCTGTCTCGCTCGTGACTGTTTCCGTGCGGACGCTTTGACCCGGCGGGCGGCGGCGGCCTCCTGGCTCGCGCGAGCGCGCGTGGCACAAGAGCCGCGGCGGCGCGAGGCTTTGCTGTAGCTTCGCCAACAGCGACTGGGTGAGGCTGTGCCGCGAGCAGAGCCGCCGCGGCGGCGGCGAGGTGCGGGCAACAGCGGGCCGGAGAAGGACGGGCAACTGGGCTCTAGGACTCTAGGTCGGCGTCCGACGGGTGTCGCGAGCTGGCCGCGGGAGGGCCGTGCAGCGCCCACAGGAACCGGTGGCCGCTCCGCTCCAGCCCCGCGGCGACCTTGCGCGCCTTCGCGGCGTCGAACCAGCCCAGGCTTGCGAAGCAGAGGAACACCACCAACGTCGAGCCACGGACGCACGCCTCATCGTCGGACGCATCTTTCACACCTAGGTTGAGCACTGGGCCGATCGGGTACAGCGGTGGCACGCACCGGCCTTCAGCGATGGCGGCGAGAAGCCCCGGCTCGAGCTGGGTCACCCTGTTGACCATGATGCCGTCGGCGTCCGTGAAACGTCTGCCGTGCTCCCGCGCCGCGGCCTCAACGTGGGGCTTGTAGAGCTCCAGGTAGCACGACTTGAACTCCTGCAAGTTGCCGGCGCAGTCCGCGGGGGGCTCCACGGCCGCGAGGTCACGCCAATGCCGGACGCCGCGACGCGCAGGACGTGCGTGCCCATCTCGGATGTCGACTCTGATGCCGGACGTCCTGCGCTAGCTAGCTAACTGTACGAGCTCCGACTCCAATTGCGCGTTGTGCTCCGGTCCGAACTGAACACATGCTCTATATATTATGTAAATTGTTGCTCGTAGGCGGTAGCGAGCGAGCACAGAGCACAAGGGACACCAAATATAGTCTAGTCTGGATCAAGGCCGGGGAGGGAAAAGGACTGGGCAGTCCCGAGCGCCGCCAGCGATGACGACGGCGCTCGGTCTGTGGCGGTGTGAGCAGGGAGGTGGAGGACGAGTTCGAGCGGGTCGTCGGGGCAGCACAGCCCGACATTCAGGGCATCCCAGCTTGTTCTAGAGGCTCGCTGTATATGGGATTGGAGCAGAGCATTGTTTCGCCCGGGAGGTGGTTCCTTTGAGAATCTTATGTTCTTGCACCTGGATGGCTGCCCCAGACTAGTACATGTGCTCCCCTTGTACACATCAAATCGATGTGGTGAACTAAGGGAGATTTTTTCATCTGACCCAGAAGTGCAGCAGCAAGAACATAGAGAATTCCCGAGGCTGAAGCGCATCTATCTGTATGAGCTACCCATGCTACAGCACATCTACGGGCACCATATGTTGGCGCCTAACCTCGAGACTCTCAAGATTAGGGGCTGCTGGAGCCTTAAGCGTTTGCCGGCCGTTCGACGACCCTCTCGTCACCGTCGTAGAGAAAGCATGTACAGATCTGAACGAACCATTTACAGCTATGAATTTAACGAAGAAGCATGTACAGAGTTCGGCCACCACCCTTCCCGCTACACTCCGCGTACCACAAGAGGAGCCTGCTGAGAGCCTCCGTGTTCAGGTGACCCATTAAGTAGCTGTCTTTTCCTTCATTATTATTTGTTCGTTTGAGTTGCTGCATGCTGCATTGACCCGGCCACTACTATAGCTTTATTTTATTTTTATATGGATCAAAAACTTTGTTAATTGCCTACAAATTTGATTTATTTGTGTGGTATACGTACATGATATCTTTCAGCACTGGATCATCACTGACGCATTAATTTATTCCCCTTCCTTCCTGTTCCTGTAGGTAGTAATCCTCTCAATGGATATCAGGGTATGGATCTGTGCATGGTTCTGTCACACACAGGAGAGGAAGGGATGATTAATTATACTCCGTGTGTTGCTTCCTTCAGGTCTTATGGCTCTGAGCTCTGTGTTTTTGCTTGTTCTGTGGCCACTAGCGTGCTGTGTCGTCTTTTTTCTTCTTTTGCCTGATTTACTCATTTCGTGTGACATGGATGGATGCTACCTTGTGTGTGCTCAGCATCTTTGTTTTACTATATGCTGCCATGGCTTCTGTTTGGTTTGGTAAGCTTTTGTGAGGAATGCATACATACATATATAAATAAAAACAAGGAGATCACAGTCGTCATCAGCTTCAGCGGCAGGCATGAGCATTGAGAAGAGAACAAGGCGTGGATGCATGTACTACACCTTGCTCTGATGAGATCCTCATTTACGCAGTCTCCCTGCTGGTGCTGTGTGCTCCCATGCATGTGTTGTGTGCTTTGTGTGTCAGTCTCTGCGTGAGATTTTTTTTTTTTTTGAAACAGCGTGAGATTTTATTTGCCAGCTACGGCCGGATTGGCCGGCATATAATTATTTGTAATGACTTGAGATGACAGCTATGTACTATGTAAAAACAAGGATGAATAACGCTTTTATATATGGTTCATGTCATTGGAGAATATATCCATGGTTTGCTTGTATCAGTAATTAAATTAAATGTTACGGAAAAAAAGATGCCCTTGATCAAACCGTATGTCTGCATTGAGGCACAGCTTTTGTCTCCATTGATCCATCGAGCTCTTTCTTGATGCCGATGATCATCTCGTTGAGTTCACTTATTTGGTTAGCTCGTACTCATAGAACATGCACGGATCAAATGTGGATATATACAATCTCAAAACTAGCTCCTCCTCGATCTCTTGACGATGATGGGCTGATGACCCTCCGGTGCAAGTGCAACAGTGGAATAAGCATGGGAAAGCCTCTTATACGCGGCGGCCGCATTTGGCAGAGATCTAGATGGTTTCAGTTCCTTCTTAGAAACATTTCTTTCGGTGAATTACAAAATATCGCTCTCTTGGATTGTTTGGCTAGCAGCAGGTGGCTGGATTCTGATCTTGAAGGGTGACAAAAATCACTGTTTGAAGAACGGGTGAATGGCCCCATCGCGAAAAAAAAAAGCAAAAATCATTGTTTTATGTGGAGAAAATCATAAAACTAGATAAAAATGGTAAATTTATTTACGAGTGAAGAACAATTCAAAAGCGACCGATCGATCAATGTTAGTTGGTTATACTCGAAGAGGATCACTAGAAATATTTCTAGAGTAGAAGGTTGTTTTGACCTTTTAAAAAAACTATTTTTTACAGGAGAAAAAAAAAACTTTCTTGGTAACAGATGTGCTGGGCATAAAGGTTTGATTGGGCCTTTCAGAGATTCATTTGGGCTTTCTATGGGCATTGCAACACAAAGGGAACGGAAGCAAAAAGAGAAGGAAGCATCCGCCCGCCAGCTCCGCCCGCCGTTCGATTGCGCGCTGCGGCCGCGGGGCTGCGCGATTAGGGTTTGGCTGGGCCGCCCGCCGCCCCCTCCGCCTCTCGCTTCTCTCCTCTCCGTCGCACGCGGCAGTAGCGACCCCGCGTCACGGCGCCCATGGCGAAGCGCCCGCGCCACGCCGGCAACGGCGCCGGCCGCTCCCAGCTGTCGTCCTTAGAGTGGGAACTCCACCGCCGCATACTCAACGGCGGCCTAGCCCGCCGCGGCGCCTCCGCCGAGGACGTCGCCAACACCCTCCGCATCCACCACCCGAAGCTCGGCCGCCATAAGCACGGCCCCTTCGTCGCCTGCGTCCGCCGCGCTCTCGCCTCCATCTCCATCCCCTCCCCCTCCTCCCCTTCCTCCTCTGACTCCTCCGACGACGGCTCATCCGCCTCCCGCCGCCGCCGCCACGACGGCCACGCCACCACATCCTCCTCCACCTCCGTCTCCGACGCCGCCGCCCACCCGTCGCCACCAGCCCCCACCTTCGACCTCACCAACTCCATTATCCGCTCCAACTACGCCGCGCAGACGGCCAAGCGGAACCAGCAGCTGGAGATCGAGGTCACCGCAGAGAAGCCGCGCCGCCTCATCACGGCCGACGGCGGTGGCGGCGGCGACGCCAAGCCGGAGGCCGCCCTGGCTGCTGCTGAAGGGTTCGGCAGAGGGGACAAGGGGCCGAGGTTCGCCGACCTCGGCGGGATGGAGGCGGTGATCGAGGAGCTCATGATGGAGGTGGTCGTGCCTCTGTGCCATCCTGAGCTGCCGCACCGACTTGGCGTCAGGCCTGTCGCCGGGCTGCTGCTGCACGGACCGCCTGGTTGCGGAAAGACCACCCTTGCCCATGCCATTGCCAACGAGACTGGCTTGCCATTCTATAAGATCTCCGCACCGGAAGTCATATCTGGGGTGTCTGGTATGCTTTCTGATTCCTTGCATCAAAATAATGAGGGAGAAAGCTGGATGCTTTGCTCGTGTTGAGTATTTGGGCAAATGAGTTTAAGCTGCTAGTCATGTTTGATTATGAATATGTGTGCTGCCTGTGCCCTTTTGCTTGATTAGATGTCATCAGTGCAGGATGTAAAATTAATGGTGCTGTTTACCTTGCAAGATGTGTATTTAGCATACTAAATGTAGCTGTCGCTGTGGGAGATTGGTGTTCCTAATATTTTGCACAACCTAGGAATTGATGAAATAGGATGCGCTCTGTTTAGGCATTGTTAATATCTGGACCAAGTTTTTCCTGAATATCAGTGTAGTGCTCAATAATGCAATAGTATGTTGTTACTAACAAGGCACTACCAAATTTTAAACCTGGTTAGCCATCATGAAATCAGAATCATACTAAATAACTGCTGAAAATTTTAGATGTGAGGATATATTTCCGAAAGAGCTGGTATTTATCCAGCTTTGCAGCCACCCTTATGGCTTAGCCGACAAATGGGAGGGTATATATATTCTCTTTTTGTGGCTATACACAAGGTTATTAAGGCATCGCCTAGGCATCTGGGTGGTTTTCAAACCGAGGCGTCGGGCTCGTCGCGACTTTGCCGTGTATGGCGTCGCCTCAGGCGCCAAGGTGTCGCCAAGGCGTCGGCTGGACGCAGCACGCGCGGGAGAAGGCAATGCACGCACGAAAGAGAGGGAATCACGCGCGGAAGGGAATCGTGCGCACGGGAAAGGAGCGCGGGAGGGAATCACGCGGCGCACCTATACCTCTCCCGCAAGCGCCACATCAGGATTCCATGCGATTTGAGAGAGGGGGAGGGAAAGAGAGGAGAGAGGGGATAGAAGAGGGCAGTGGGAGAACCTGGAAGCCGCCGCCGCCGCCGCCTGCCCGCTTCAATCTGTGCCCCGCCCCTCTGCTCTTCGATTCGTGACTACCCCAACGTCCGCCCATTATCCAACCTCAACTCCTTCCTCTGCTTTGCCTTCCGGCCAGCGGTTCACGGCATAAGTACATCTTTTCTATTCCTCCCTCTCGTTCCTCTGTTCTGTGCTCCCCTTCGTTCCTCTGTTCTTTGCTGTGGTCTGCTCCTTCCTATGCTTGGATAATTAGATCGGAGCGTATATACTGGATTCGTTGCTAGCTTGCTGCTTTATTATGTCATTAGTCTAATCTGTTGCTATTGAGAGGAGAGATTTTAGATTTGCTATTTTGCTACTTTATATTGTGCACTAGTACTCTAGTAGCACTACCTATTATGGTATTACATGCTAAGAACTGGCGGTATTGTGAACTAGTACTCTAGTTTAATTTGCTTCTAAATTCTAGTGACATTGTATACTAAGTTGTTTGTATGACGTCGCCTCGCCTCACGCCTTAAACGCCTAGGCGTCTGGAAGGGGGTAGCTCGCCACACCTCGCCTTACTGCCTTAATAACCTTGGCTATACACATTCATTCCTGCACAAGGATAAATTTAAATTCTGTCAGGATTCATGCGGAAGCCCACCTCATTACACCTATGTTCTTGCAGGAGCTTCTGAGGAAAACATCAGGGGCTTATTTCAGAAGGCTTATCGGACTGCTCCCTCGATTGTATTTATTGATGAGATAGATGCAATTGCATCCAAGAGGGAGAATCTACAACGAGAAATGGAACGGCGTATAGTTACTCAATTAATGACATGCATGGACCATTTCCACCAAAATATTGGATCAGGCAGTGGCAACTTGGAAGCTGAATCATCTGAAAAGAAACCTGGTTATGTTATTGTCATTGGAGCCACAAATAGGCCTGATGCTGTGGACCAAGCCCTGCGAAGGCCAGGAAGGTTTGACCGAGAGATATCTCTTGGTGTTCCAGATGAGAATGCACGAAAGCAAATCTTGAAGATGCTTACTCAGCATCTTCGACTTGAAGGCGAATTTGACTTGTTCAAGATAGCTAGGGCGACACCAGGTTTTGTTGGTGCTGACTTGAAGGCATTAGTGGATAAAGCAGGGAATCTAGCAATGAAGAGAATAATTGATGAAAGAAGAGTTCAATATCGCCGTGAGCATGACAGGAATAGCAAGCATGACTGGTGGAGACAACCCTGGGATGAAAGTGAGGTGGAGGGCCTACATATTACCATGGATGACTTTGAGGTAAGCTTTGCACCTTTTCTATGAACAGCACATGTCCAATAAGTCTGTTAATTTCATCCAGTGTAAGCTAGATTTGGATTTGAAAGGCAAATATGCCTCTAACAGGACACCAGGAACTCACACAGGAAGCACACACCAGCACAAGTGTTTTTGGTGGCTGGAATGACTTAGCCTTTTCTGGTTTTCTCCTCTTCTAATATAGCCAACGTGAGCAACAAAACAGGCTGTGATAGCCTCCTAATAAATGCAGAAAATCACTCAACTAATCAGTCTATTACTTCCTATTACTCCATGCTGAAATTTAGCTAAAGTAAATGCTATGAACCTAGACACACAGGATTATGCCTTGATCCATGTTTCCCAAAAACCTTGTCTTCTTATTTTATTAATTTTTAGGACATGTCTTTCCCCAGTAACCTTTGTATTTTTCACTTTTAATTTAGTGCCATTGCAACATGATCGATTTGTTTTGTTTTCGTGTCACCTCTGTATATCATGGGCATGCCTTTCCCTCTAGTTCTGTTCTGTTGTCAGATTTTTATCAGATCCATGGACTATTATTTTTAATAATCTTCTCTTCACTATCTGAAGGAAGCAACAAAAATGGTTCAACCATCTTTGAGAAGAGAAGGGTTTTCTTCTGTCCCTGATGTCACATGGGATGATGTTGGAGGTCTTGATTCATTAAGAAGAGAGTTTGACCGCTGCATTATTCGTTGTATCAAGCACCCTGAAGACTATGAGGTGAATGCTGAATTGAATTTACTGCCCCAGAGAAGTTTATTTTACAATTCTTACTTCTGTATTTTGTCTAGTATTTCCATCTACTATTGTGATACTGTAGAAGTTGAGAGCACTTGATTATTTCTAAGTAAATACACATCCATACTGTTATTTTATTAATGACTCTTAACCTTTTGTATGTGATTTATACATTTGAGTATTTTTTTCATACCCTCTTTGTTTCATGTTTTTCAAGGTATTTGGAGTGAATATGCAAGCTGGCTTCCTTCTGTTTGGACCTCCTGGTTGCGGGAAAACACTAATAGCAAAAGCAGTGGCACATGAGGCAGGGGCTAATTTTATTCACATCAAGGTGGTTGATGTTTGGATTTTCATATTTTCACATCAGCTTTTCAAAGCTATACAAAGTAGTTCTAAGATTTTTCTTTTTCTCGTTCATTAGGGGCCTGAGCTATTGAACAAGTATGTTGGGGAGAGTGAATCGGAAGTTAGGAAAATATTCACTCGTGCAAGGACTAACTCCCCATGCATCCTATTTTTTGATGAGGTAAGAGATTGCATGCATCCTATTTTTTCGATTGCTTCAGACAAGTTTGGGATGTTTAATGCATTTATTTATACTTAGTAATCAAGCAACATGGTTTGGAGAGCTGTTTCTCTTGGTATGGTGTTCAAGTTCTTATTCCATATGATGTGGCAGGTTGATGCTTTGACAACAAAAAGAGGGAGAGAGGGAGGATGGGTTGTTGAACGTCTCTTAAATCAGGTTTGAGTATTGTACTAGCTTGTGCACCTGCCTCTTCATTCCTTTGCATTGCTTTTCTGTTCTGTGTTATTCATATTCTTCTGTTCACAGTTACTTATCGAACTTGATGGTGCTGATCAACGCCAAGGTGTCTATGTGATAGGAGCTACAAACAGGTAATTGTCAGCAGTGGGACGGGTCTACCATTCTACATGTTTATCCCTGAATATATTATTGATACCTGCGGCCCCTTTCTGGTGTAGGATTGATGTGATAGATGATGCTGTTTTACGGCCTGGTAGATTTGGAAAGAAACATTATGTACCTTTACCTGGTGCAGACGAGCGTGTTTCAATATTAAAAGCACATGCTCGTAGCAAGCCTGTCTCGACTGATGTTGATTTGGATGCACTTGCACGTCGTGCTGAATGCAACAATCTCACTGGTGCTGACCTAGCATCGCTGGTAATATTTGTGATATTTCATTGATTATATGTTGTCCAAAAGGAGCACTAGTTCTTCAGTTTGCACAATGAAGCATTTTCCTTTTGCTTTGCTTTGAGATGGGTAGCTGGTGAATTCAATCTAATCTTAACTGACAAGATATCTGTAACAAACTAATTTGCTTCTTTCATTAGATCAATGAAGCAGCAATGGCAGCATTGGAAGAGAGATTAGAATTCATTGAGAACGGGACATCCTCTCTGAGTTCGTCTTGTTTGATTGAGATCTCGCACTTTGAACGTGCTCTATCAAAGATCAAGCCATCAGTATCTGAACAGGTATGGGCAAACACCAGAATGACTTCCTGATGTCAGTGCTATTTCTTATCTGCTCGCCATTGTGCTACCATCTCGCCTATTTCTCCCTTTGATCTTGTTCCCTTTTTCTGCAGCAAATCAAACATTATGAGGCCTTGTCAAAGAGATACTCGTCAAACTGATCCATCACCATCTCTCCATATCATAGTGTGTATACGAGGACCTTGTGAAAAATGTACAACCTGTTTGGTTTGGAGATTGGATCCGTTCCGCATGGGTTGGTCAGGCACCGGCTCGTCCGACGTTTTTTGCGGAACGACCTCGTCCGAGACTCCGAGAGACTAGCTGCTGTTGGTTCACGGAAACACCGCATGTGGAATGATGGACGCGTTGATGACGTGCCGCAAACCAAACGTCTCAGCTAGGCTCGGATTTTGGATCGGATGATTCCGGGCAGCTTCATGACTTAAACCAAGCACGCTAGTATTGTCTGTACCATGTTTGCAAGGAGTGTGCACCGTCATCAGCTTACCCATTTCTGAAGCGCATAATCTCATGTGAGCTCTTGTGGGAGAATTTTGTATTTTCTCGCAATCAGTTTTGTTTTCACTTATCTGTAACAGCCTGGCCTACAGGCAATTTTGTATGACCGCATCTCATCAAGATACATCATACATGAATCAGTTGTAATTTCTCAAGTATGCGTGAAAGTGAAATATAGCAAGAAATTGTTTTTCGCCACTAGTATTTGTGTTCCTCAGCTACAGTTGTGTATGAGTTCCATTGGCCTCAGCAGCAGCTTCAGGCTTGGCGGTGTCCAGTTTGTCCAATGCTGTCCAGAGCTTGGGATCTTCGTAGTCCCTGATGACAAGCGTGGCGCCGACGGCGAGCAGCTTGTCCTCCCGGCTCTCCTCGGCGATGGCAACCACCGGCATCCCAGCAGCAACGCCGGCCTGCACGCCAGTGGTGGAGTCCTCGAACACGACGGCGTGCTCCGGCGAGACACCGAGCAGCTCCAGCGACCTGAGGTACGGGTCCGGGAAGGGCTTAAATCGCTCGCACTCCTCGGCGGTGACGACGAGTTGGAAGAAGTCAGTGAGGCCGAGGATGGAGATCATGAGCTCGGCGTTGGCCCTGGGCGCGTTGGTGACGGCGGCGCGCTTGAGCCCGCGCTCGTCGGCCCAGCGGCAGAGCGCGGTGAGGCCGGCGATCTCCCTGAGGCCCTCGCCGGCGTACCTGGCGAAGAGCGCCTCTTTCTCGGCGAAGAAGGCGTCGAGCCGAGCCTGGTCCCAGTCCGGGAAGAGGAAGCGACCGATCTGCTCGTTGCTCCGGCCGGCCATGTGCGCCATGCCAAACTCCGGCGTGATGGGGACGCCGTTGTTGTAGCCCACCTTGAGGAGCATCTCCGAGGTGGCCCTGTGGTGGAACGGGTCCGAGATGGCCATGGTGCCGTCAATGTCGAAGAGCACGGCCTCCAGAGGAGCCACTCTGCCGATCCCACTGCTGCAACCACACACGCACAGAAGAGAAATAAACTTGGATGGCCATGGTTGCAGAGAACTTGGTTGGATTGAAATGAAATCTTGACAGTCTCTGTCCCTCCGGGGGGAATAGAACTGAATGAAATCATGCAGAAAAAACTCTAGATGAAGATGATGTGGTTGTAGGCAGGATTACCTTTCCATGGCCAGTTGCTGCTGGATGCCAAACTGGGTTGCTTCTTTGGGTCTTGTGTTCATTTCTGATGCTGCCTGGACATTTTATAGGGAGAAGATTGAAGAGGGAGGATTGGTTTGGTTGGTGAGGATTCTTCCTTGTGCTGGTGGTTCAGTTGGCGCGGTTGGTGGTAGACTGGTAGTCCTCGTCTCATGTTCCACACTACTAAGGCCCTCTTTGGCAGGGCTCTGGCTCCCACCCCTCCGCACGTGTCGGCCGCCCATGGGCCGAAAGGGGGCTACTGTTCAGCCGTTTCTCTCTCTCCTCATTTCCTCTCTCACAGACAGAGGCGGAGCCGGAGAAGCTCGTTTTTCGGGCTCCGCGGCTCCGCCTGGCACCTATCGGCCCATGGGCGACAGGGGCAGAAGCCGGAGCCCCTGCCAAAGAGGCCCTAAATATGGCCACCGTTGTCTTCCTTTCGACCTGTTCCTGCCTTTCCAAACGGCGTTCCGATTCTTTGTTATTTTTTTTTTGGACTCGCTGACTCAAGTATATGAGCCCACAACAAAATGTTGCATAGCCCCAGAAAGGCAGAAACCACTTTCAACACGGTTTCCATAAATGAAAACAAAGATGAATTTGATAACCAGCATGGCGCGTTTCAACACATTTTCCCGTTGGGAGGGAGTTTCCATCTCATCTTTCTTTCAGATCAAGGACTACTCAACAAAGACTGCTGAAGCAACAAGTTAATACACAGATGGTACGCAACAAGCGCAACCGCTTTGTCATTGTCACAGAGCGAGTCCCATACTCACATTCACCAAACAATCGTAACCGCTGGCAGAAGGAGAAGATTCCTGAGTTCTTATTTGGTCTCAGTTTCATCAAGAAGAAAGAAATAACATACCAAACTAGAGTCTCAAAAATACCCTGATCTCTCCGCCGTTACTCGCAGTCACAGCTGCAGCATAACTAGGAACAGAAATGTGTTCTAGCCCAACTTAATCGGCGATAAATCTAGTTAATCAATTGTTCATCATCATATCATATCATGCGCTGGCCTTCTTCAGCTTAGCTTCCTCTCTGTCGATCTCTTCAAGCGCTGCCCAGAGCTTAGGATCTTCGTAATCCTTGATGAGCAACGCGGCTCCTGCTTCAATTATGGAGTTCTCTGGGTTCCTTGTCGCTAAACCAACGACAGGCATTCCTGCTGCGACGCCTGCCCGTATACCAGAAGGAGAATCCTACACCAACCAAAATCTCGTATCAGTGACTACTACTATGATACAATCAGACCACAAAGTTCCAGTTACAAAGCTGTGTTTGGTTTACCTCAAAGATGAAGGTGTGCTCTGCAGACACTTCAAGCTCCTTGAGGGCCTTGAGGTAAGGGTATGGTGCAGGCTTTGGCTGCTCACATTCGCCTCCGATGATAACAGCCTGGAAGAAGTCTGAGAGGCCCAGAAGGGAGATCATGAGCTCCGCGTTGATCCTTGGGGCGTTGGTTACTGCTGCGCGCTTGTACCCGTGGTCTTTGACCCACTGGACCACTTTCCCGAGGCCCTTTACAGGTACCAAGCGCTCTTTTGCCAAACTGAAACAAGGGAACAACTAGAAATATTCAGTCCATCGTGTTATCGTAATGACTAATGAACCTATCAGTTCTCTGATGTAATGCAATGATTGAAGGATCACATTCAGCAGCAAAAGGATGCTGTAAGAAATGACAAAACCCTCAACAACCTCCAAATGCTGATATCGCTCTGTGAGTAGCAAATGAATGTTTTTCATGTGACATGGCTCAATTCGATGTTTTTATGTGTTATATGGTACACGAACGAGTTGCTGCTGTAATAATGGATAACACTCTGATTCTCTGAATCATTCAGTTATCATTTTTGCGAGGACATTCAGTTATCTTGATGAAACTGAGGAAATCACAAGTATGTACCTTCTGTATTTAGCTTCCTTGTCATCCAGGAATTTGAGCCCCTTCTCAAGGGGCCAATCCGGGAACAGATTCTGGGCAGCTTCGACGTCGCTCCTCCCAGCGATATTCTTGATGAAGAACTCGTCGTCTATCGGCACACCGTTGTTGTACCCGATCTGCATATGCCAGCCATTTGGTGAATCAAATCAAATCACATCACATCGCAGCTTGTTGGTTAAAGAAAGTAAGAAACATAGACGAAAGAAGTGTGTAGGAAATCCATCCATTCCACCGTACCTCGAGAAGCAGCTCTTGGAAAGCGAGATGGTGGAGGGGATCCGAGTCGCACAGCGTCCCGTCGATGTCGAACAGAACCGCCTGGACGGGAACCGTTGTCGCCAGGGAGCTGCAGATCATGCCCAGCATTTGAATCATCAGCTGATCAGGAACTTGGAACAAGTATGTGTGTGATAAATCTGACGCTGCAAGTTGCTAACTTGCATCGCTCGACGGTAGTCACTAGTCACGCAACTCGACGGTTTCAGAAGAAGAGCAGAAACAGCATGTAATTCAGTTCACACGAACGGCAATATTTTATATTGACCAACCACGCACAGACTTTGAACGAGTGGTTGGTAAATCTGAAACTGTAACGAACAAGCGTTAATTGGATGGCGTTGTGTTCACCGTTGACAAAGAAAAGAAGAAGAATGAGCTTTTGATACCCAACACAGATCGCCGTTGTGTACTTTACAGAGTGTCAGAGTAAATAACAACAAACAAGAGGATTAATTAGGTTTAATAGATTCGTCTTGCGAATTAGCTACATCTTATACAATTTGTTTTATAATTAGCTCAGATTTAGTTCTCCTGATTGGCATCTAAACCTCCAAAGTGACAGCACTAAAGTTTAGTCACGTGATCCAAACACTCCAGGCTCTCGCCGCATGACGAAACAAAACACGCGGATCGATGGCGAGAAGAATCTAGCTAGCGATGCCGTTGTTGTTGGGAAAAAAGAAAAAGAAAAAAACAAGCAACAACAAAGGAAATTAAAAGGAAGGGGAGGGAGAGCCCGACCTGACAGTGGGATTGCCATTGGGGGCGGGAGCCGCCATGGGCGATCGAAGCGGACGGGGGCCGGCGGGGGCGAGAGAGACGAGCAGCCCAGAGAAGCCTCTCTGGATCGATGGAGGAGGCAGCCGCGCCGATGGCCGATGCGATGGGTTTCGCGAATCTGCCGGCGTCCGCGTGCGGGACTCCCGTGGCGCGAGCCTATACACAGACTGGCCTTTTTTTCTCTCCGATCCAGGGAATTTTGGATCTCTCTTGGTGTCCCCCTGTTTTTTGTGGTGTGGCTCTGGCCGGCCGCTTCGCCTCATTTCGTCTCGCCTTGGTCGCCTGCCTTTGGGCCCCACCCCACGGTGACACTTGTCCATCGCAAATCAGCTGACACTTGTCCATCCTTCAGTTGGAAATCATCAGCTGAAACTTGTCGTTCCATTTTCCTCGTGTTCTGTTTTGTTGATAAATACTGTTCTAAAATAGATCAACTTCGCGATGTCATAAATTTATAGAAAAAAAACATTGATATTTATACATGAAATTAGTATCACTAAATACATTATGGAATATGTTTTCGTAATCTACTTATTCTATGTCATAACAGTTGTTATTCTCCACTTTAAAGATAGTTAAGCTCAACATAGTTTGACTTAGCGTGATTCTAATAGTTAATTTATTTTAAGACGGAGTAAGTATGGTCTGTTCGCTGGGAGGAATTCTGAAGGAATTTGGATGGTTTGGAGGAATGCTGTAGGAATCTGTGAGAGAAAAACACCGTTTCGGATAAAAAAAGAAGCGGATCAAGCCGGGTTTAAGGGCACGCTGATCGCTGACCTCTTTATCCTAAAATAAACATACATCTCATTTCACGTGGAGTCATTTTTTTTTAAATTTGATTACGATTATAATTTAAAAAAGGTATCGACATTAAATTTATTTTGAAAGCATACTCCATACACGGTTAGGTTCTTTAGTCTAGGGACTAGAGACTAAAACATAGACTAAACTTTAGTCCCCAACCCTGTTTGGTTCAAGGAACTAAAGACCATAAAGCTGCTGAATGATGACCAAAATATCCTTCTTAAAGGTGCAGGAGGGGTGGAGATCGACAATCTACCTGTTCGCTTGAACTTATCAGCCTACCTTATCAGCCATGGTACAGTATTTTTTTCATAATAAAATAGCTTCAACCGGCTTATCAGCCACAGAAACCATCAGTCGAACAGGTTAAATTGAGGGGCATGGGCTGTCCAGTTGAGCCAGTAGTCCAAAAAACCCACCCCTCAAGGGATTATAGGACTCTAACCCACTTTAGTCCCTCTTTTAGTCCCATTGTTTGGCAATTTAGGGACGAAATGAGACTAAAATGGGAGGACTACTGAGTAGTCCCATGGAACAAAACAGGTCCTCGATGTAATGATACTTATTATACATCATAGATATTAGTATATTTTTGTATAAATTTAATCAAAATTTAAAAAGTTTAACTCCTCGAGAACAGAGATGTGCATTTATTTTGACGGAAAGAGTACCTCTAAAGTATAGTACTTTTTTTTTATTGTAGTGAGACTTACGACAACAGCAGCGAGCCAGCAACGCTACCGATCAAGCTCATAAAATAAATATACTACAACACGAGTGTTTCTTCAGACAAACTAATAGGAATAGGAATAGTCAAAGCAAAATAAACTTCGCATATATTCTTTTTGGGTTGCGCCCTATCTCCCACTCTCCCAGGCACGGTGACACATGTCAATTCATCTACCACTCCTGCAGCAGTAGCCCTTTGCATTTTATTTTTTGTTCTTTTTCTCTTCAAAAAACATATTCACGGAACCACAACTTATTTCTATATAAGCGTCTTGGAAAGATTGCAAAAGTCAGTACACTCGTTGTCGATGCGCACGACGTCGTATACCACTAAAAAGAAGTAACACATATTTGAGAATAGTTTGTTGTTTTCGCACATTGTATTCACGCAAAGTACTGCTTTCTTCCCTTTCTTCTTCATATTATTCAGCTTTCACATTTTGTCTTACAAAAAAAAAAAATTGATATCCCTGCGTTCACCGTGCTTTTCTCCTCACAACAACAACACCATAGGAAAAAGGAAACAAAAATAAAAGAAAAAGGCCCAACCTCCAGCCTCAGCCGAATATGCCCTAGATGTACCTGTGATGAGATCCTGAAACGCTGTCTAAAACCAGCATCAGATTCCGTCGCACAAGATTAAAGAACTGGATATGCTGTAGCTAGGATATCGATTCTTTGCAACCCATATTTCGTAGTAGTCAGTAACTACAAAATCCATTTCAAATTATAATTTATTTGACTTTTTTGTCTTATTCAAAAATTTGTGTGAAATATCACTTCTTTTGCTTCGGCTTGCTTTATTAATAAAAGTTCTTTAAGAATGACTTAAATTTTGACTATGTTTGCATAATTTTTTTTAAATAAGACGAGTGGTCAAACTTGGGTTCAAAAAAGTCATACGAATTATAATTTGGAACGGAGGGAGTATATAATAAATTTGCTAAGAGCCAAACCAAGTTTATATATCACCAACATACGGGACGCCAGCTTCTAAAGTATAAACATGGTCATAAAAAAATTTAAATCCACCGCAGTTTATAGGAACGTCAAATCCATCCACGTCTTTATATAAATCCATCACAATTCAAGAACAAATCCACCTACATCTTCTAATTTTCCACCCCTTTTGCAACATCATCCCATCTTCCTTGTGCAGCACAAACATCAATGAGGTTATTCAAATCTTGCAGCACCTTACAACAACCAAGGAGATCCTTCATACAAACATTGTGCTCAATGTGTCACATGTGTTGTACCTGATTCAACCACCAATGTTCTTTCAAAGATGCAGATGTGTTTCGGCCCGATACGGGACGTTGGATCTTTTGCGACGTGTTCAAGGTTTACAGCTGGTCAATGGATTTAGTGTTCTATGGAGCTTTGCTCATCTAGAGTATCGACAAAAGCCATTAAGAAAGAAGACGATGGGAGGAACCTAGATAAAATGTTATATCTTTTCTTTTATTTTAGGTTTTTTAATGAGTAATTTGAGGATATACTATGCCATATTTTAATATAATTCCTCCTTTCATTTGCAAAACAAAAAAAAACTAGCCTTCACATATGCCTTTTGTTGCTTTTTCTTCGAAAAAATGCTTGTTGCTTACACAATAGCACAATAACTGTATGAACATATGAGTTTCTTCATGCATCCCTTCTTCCTACCTCATGAGTTACACCTTTCAGAATCACACATACAACATTATTGATACAACTACCTCTGGTCGCCCTATACCTTTTATATATTATACTCTCCCTTGTGCTCACGGTGTTTGTTCATATGGTCATCAGCCTCACATATGCCACTTGTGCATTCAATAATGTTGTGGGTTGCCAAATGAGTTGAGATTTTAGAGGAAACTGAAACAAGTTGAACACTAAGCCTCATTTATCAAATACAAAAATATCTAGCAGGCATACTCTGATAGGCTCTGATGTATATGACAGTTTACTAGCTTAGTTATAATAACGAATCATGTCTAGCTAGCTGCCAACTTGCAAAAGCATGCTATTGGTATATGTAATTGTACTAAGTACCGAACAACTTCAATGATCGCCTACATTTTAATTTATTATCTTGCAAAACCTTGCTAGTGGTATTCGAATACGATTATATCTTTAGTGGGTAGAGACCAACTTAAGGTTCTTGATACTGATAATATTGTTAAGATAAGGGTCTTAGATAGGATCATTTTTTCCCTCACGGTATTTGGATTGTACTATCGGCATCTTGTTGGATTCCAGTAAATATTTTTTTATATAAGATTTGCAATATGTTCTGGAGATTTATTTTAAGACCTATAATATTGGATTTGATTGATTAATTGACTTTTTTTCTATAACTTTAAGTGGGTTTCTTGACAATATTTTAAATGTACATGAACTTTGAATTTATCGTAACGAAATCATTTAAAAAGTATTCATATACATTATTATTTCGTATTATAAGATCATAGTATCAGGGTACTTTGAAATTTCATGTACAATCGAATGAGAACTTTCACATAGGATTGGTATACGATGAAAGTTAATATACTACCTCCATCCCCAAAAGAATGTAATTCTAGAATAGTGTCATGTTTTAGTATATCATCAAGTTTGACCAATTATAGCTAAAAAATTATAGATATTTATAGTATCAAATAAATACTATTAGATTAATTATGAACTTTATTTTTATAATAAACTAATTTGAAGCAAAAAATATGAGTACTATTTACTAAGACTCTGGTCAAACGTGAAACACTTCCTGTTATGCAACCCATAGTTATATCTTTTAAGGGACAGAGGTAGTAAATGATATGATTGGTATTGTTTTGGTTTGAAAGGATCGTGCTATTGTCAAATTTAGGATACGGATGGGTATCCTGACAACCTTGGTGTTGGTGCGCTACAAGTAAGGCTGGACGAAAAACTCGAAGCTCGTTAGCTCGCTCGGCTCGTGGCCGGCTTGACTCGGCTTGGCTCGGCTCGTTATGATAACGAGCCGAGCCGAGCCGAGCCAAGATTTTAGCTCGTTAGCTATAACGAGCCAACTCGAGCCAGCTCGTGAGCCGCTCGCGGGCTAAACGAGCCAAGCTTCTAGGAAAAAAAGTATCAAAACTTATATTAGTTTTTGTATTACTTTATGTCTTGCACTTTATAATTGACTGGTAACTGGTCTAGACCATATAAATTGACTGGTAACTGGTCTAAATGCATTTCTTTTATATTATTATTATTCTCAAACTTTAGATAAATGTAAATATTATATTTTGTATATTTTTTATACCTGGCTCGCGAGCTTAACGAGCCAGCTCGAGCTTTTTAACGAGCCGGGCCGAGCTGGCTTTCTGGCTCATTAGGATAACGAGCCTAGCCGAGCTAGCTCGTTATCTTAACGAGCCAGAACGAGCTGAGCCGAGCCGAGCCGAGCCAGCTCGTTATCCAGCCTTAGCTACAAGGAGTAGAGAAGAGCAAGGTGTGGTCACAGGCTTAGGTCATATTCGTTTCGCTGAAAAGCCAGACTAAAAAATACTATTTGTTAATTTGTTACGAGAGAAAAATACTATACCATAATTTCTAAGCGAACAGAGCCCACCCAGCCATGCAATGCAAAAGACTGCACGCCATGGCCATCACACGTCACTGAGCATTCGTGCCTTGCTCAGTTTGCTTTTAGGTGCCTGCTCTCTGATTCACTCCAAGACAACGACTTCAAAGCCCAGCCTTGCAAAGTTGCACCTGAGCGCACGCGGGCTGGTGAGCCTCAAGGCCCAAGGTCCAAGGCTGCTGAGCTTTCGCCGGTTGCTGCTGCTGCTCGACATACAGGCTCAATCCTCAGAGGCATCCATGTAAAAGCCCATCCTATCGAAACAAAAGCCCAGCACGGAAACTGGCGCGGACGTCGCTTCTTTCTTCTCCCCCAATCCAACTCCAACTCCAACTCCAGTGAATTAAAAAAAAAAAGGAAACAAAAAGGGTAGTACACCGCAAGCGGAAGAAGCCTCGCCGCCCGCCGCTCTCGCCTCGCCTCGCCTCGTCTCGTCTCCGGAGCGCACGTCACATCAGGTGCGCCGCGCGCCCCTCACCTAAGCTGCGACGAGCATCCATCCATCCATCCACCAGGTACCGCCGCCGCCGCCTCCTCCTTTCCCTTCCTGCTGCGCGCGCCGCGGAACCCTGCAAGCGATTTGTATTTGGATCTCACCCCGCTCCTCCCCGTGGCGATACGATTCGCCGTGACCTTGATGCGTGGCGTTGCCTTTGCGGGTGCAGGAACGATGACGGGCTCCATGGATCTTCCGGCCAAGGGCGGGTTCAGCTTCGACCTGTGCCGCCGGAACAATATGCTGGAGAAGGACGGGCTCAAGCTCCCGGGATTCAGGAAGACCGGGACAACCATCGTCGGCCTCGTCTTTCAGGTGCGGCACCCTACTCTCGTTGTGTTGCCTTCTGGTATATTCCGGCAATTGGTGTGGCTTCTGAGTTACCCGTGTGCCCGAATTCGGTCGCCATGAGCCTCCTCCTGCTCGTGCTGAGTTGGGTCGTTTATGTTTATTAGGCCTCGGAACATATTTTTAGAGAGCTGCGCTGCTCAATTGAACTTTTTTTTGTGGGCGGGTGGGTGGGTGGGGAGGGGGGTGGGGGGGATCTGTCTGATATCAATCCCATGCTTAACTTCCTGTTACACGTGCTGATAATACAAATTGGGAAAATGTTCCGTGCAAACCACCTTCCAAGGGGATGAGAACCCACATTCTTTCGTTATGTTGGTTTGGTTTCCATTGTAGGAGTATTGTTTTAGGGGAAAAGTTATGCATACAACTTTTTTTCATCCTGATGATGCAGACATACTCTGCAAATGATTCTCTGGCAAATCCAACCTATTTCAATCCTGTTTTGCATCAACTTTGATTGAATAAATACCTTTTGGTATTTGACAATTGCTGTGTCTGCAAATTTTTAGGCATGAGCATCTCAACTAATCATTGGAAAAATCTTTCTGATGTCAATCGCATGCTTAAAATTCATGTCGCACATGACCGCATTGATGTATGTGCTGAACTGCTGATGATACAAACTAGGAAAATGTTCAGCGCAAACCATCCTCCTAGTGGTGAAAGCCCCCATTCTTTTGTTATGTTGGTTTCCATTGTATTAGCTTAGGGGAACACGCATGCATACAAATTTCTCCATCCTAACGAAAAAAATACTCCGCAAATGATTCTCTGACAAATCCTAATTCAACCCTGATTTGCATCAAATTGTGACTGAACAAATCTGATGGATAGTAATTTCGTCTTAACAGCTTTATATCAATTTTTAGTATATACACCAGTGCTAATAGATGAAAGACCTTGCAACATTGTGTTTGAACGGGCATTGTTTCATTTGCCCATATTCATTGAGGTCAATGTTGGACTAAGCCATGTTTCTATATCTAGGATGGGGTTGTTCTTGGGGCAGATACAAGGGCAACTGAGGGCCCTATAGTTGCTGATAAGAACTGCGAGAAGATACACTTTATGGCGCCCAATATATATTGCTGTGGAGCAGGAACTGCTGCTGACACGGAGGCTGTTACAGGTAGATGACTAAAAGAATGAGATCTTGCTGCCTTTTCACACTCTCATTTCTTCCGTTGAATTCCTTATCGACATTTGATTCATTTACTTCAGATATGGTAAGCTCCCAGCTACAGCTTCACCGATATGCAACCGGCCGCGAATCAAGAGTCGTAACTTCTCTTACACTACTGAAGTCACACCTCTTCAAGTGAGCTCCTCTCACAGGCACATTTACAACTTTCTGCCATTGTGCCAACACCTGACCTGCTTATGCCATTATGTTAGGTATCAAGGCCATGTCAGTGCTGCCCTTGTTCTTGGTGGAGTGGATTGTACTGGACCACATCTACACACTGTTAGTAACTGAGCATACCTGTTTTTTACTTGTTGTATGTAAAGTTTGATGCAGGGTAGTTACATTAACTTTGGAATGTGCAGGTTTATCCACACGGGTCCACTGATACCCTTCCTTTTGCAACGATGGGTTCTGGTTCTCTTGCTGCAATGTCCGTGTTTGAATCAAAATACAAAGAAGGGCTTACTGTAAGTGAACCAGTGCAATAGTTTCTGCATTTAACTATGTTGGTAATGGAGTACTGTCTTCTGTGGTGACTGAAGCTGCATTTGATGGCGTTTGGTTTGATGGCAAAAGTTTAATATTAAATTCCTTTTTATCTTCTAGAGGGAGGAGGGGATACAACTGGTGTCTGACGCGATCTGCGCTGGTATCTTCAATGACCTTGGCAGTGGCAGCAACGTTGATGTCTGTGTGATAACGAAGGTATGCATTTTCAGTTTTTTATAGAGTTCCAGCCTTACAGAGCCAAGCCCTGGTCCGAATCCATTGCAAAAGACCAAATTAACATGTGTTTACAAGGTTTTAGAGCACAACACCCTCATCTCGTGAGGGACATAGATCAATCTCAACCTCAAGATGCATTTTCTGTTTATTGAGTGAAATTGACAGAATACTGCAAGTGTTGAATAAAAAATCGAAACAAAATGTGCTATTTACATATTAGAGAATGAAGTTTCAAACTATATCCGTTATATTTGTCAACTTTGATATGATATATGTTGCCCTTACATATGGTTTGATTTACACTTGAGATCACTAATTTCCAATAATGCTCATTTGAGCTAACTGTGTAACACTGCATCCTGCATGCTGCTCTTTGTCAGAGATGCCTTTCGAGCAAATCGAAGAACATGAATATATTATTAGTAACCCTTCAGAGTGCTTTGCTAACCAACACTTATTGACATTACCAGGGGAAGACAGAATACTTGAGAAACCACCAGTTGCCGAATCCCAGAACTTATGCTAGTTCAAAGGGATACAGCTTCACCAAGGGGCAGACTGGTGAGTTCCTTGCTAATGAATTGTTATATATAGGATATGGCATATTGAACGGTATAAAGTAAATGCATGATTCTGTTGTTTGCAGAGGTACTGTACACAAAGATCACACCTCTGAAGCAGAAGGTTGAGGTCGCCGAGGGCGGTGAAGCTATGGAGGAGTAGTGATGTATGCTTTCATTCGGACAAGGGAATTCTGAATTTGTGTTATTTTGCTTAGTGGAGCAGCTAGAACAAGAAAAAAATTTGGAGATCTTTGTTGTACTTGCTGGACCGAAACCAGACTCTTATGCCAAAGGTGTTTCTAATGTTTGACACATTTTTTAAAGTCCTTGTTGTTTCTCAATGTTGAAAACCGTGGCGGTATGGTATTTCCTTGAGATGTTATTGCTACTGCTGCATCGATGCGTCGGTGCATGTGCGAAGGGGAGGGTTGCCTTGAACGACAAGGAGGGTTGCCTGGAACGACAAGGCTACGGAATGGCGCGACAAAGATATGCCTGATGCTGTGGTTACTTCTGTCTGGATTACAAAACAGGGCTCTGTCTAGTCTCCGCTTGTAGATCTGAGTATCTATATTCAGTTCTGTATAGTAAATTGGCTAAGCAAGAACTATGGGGGTAGTATCATGTTTTGCCAAAGGATTGAGTTAAGTTATTATAGTGTTCACCAATATATACGTCCTACTTGTTTAACGTATAAATTTAATCTCGAAGTTTTCCAGGAGTCAACTCTACCTGTTGTTCAGTACTATGAGAAAAGGGGAAAGCTTCGAAAGGTAACTTGCATTGGGGGAGTGCTCTGGTTTTTTATATGAAAACGTGCACTGTCCCAAAATTTGCAATTTTGTAGAGTAAATATGAACTTTAACTAACCTAATCTCACTGAATTAAATTTTCCATGCATGTTTCACATATCCCTTTGTACTCTATGCAGGTCGATGGCGCCAAATCCCCTGATGCAGTTTTTGAAGATGTGAAGGCCATATTCGCTCAACTGAACACTCGGGTGCACTCATATTCATGCTGCTCTCTTCCAATTGCTAAGTTCAGGAAACATGGCAGGCATGGCTAAATGATGATGTTCTTCCTTGCGGTGCATCCTCTTGGATCGATGATACTATATCTATAAGCTGCCTTATCCTGTATTTTTCGTCTCACTAGGCAAACCAAGGTAGCATTGTGAGCAGCAGAGTACAGAGCAATCCACTGAAGCGTTTCGTCGACCTGCTCTATGGTAAGTTTTGAGATTGATGAGACCACCATCACTAATTCAATTCGTCGTCGAGTATTTGGCATCGACCTTGGCACAAACTAAAGTCATGATGAATGTCTTCTGATTGACTGTTATCAGGCTGCTTTGGGACGTAGGAGGCGAGAAGCTAAGTGATGAGATGATAGGACTGAATCCTTGTGTGGTATATAGTGGTGTGTGTACATCCTTGCTCAGTCCTCAAGGCTGAAGCAACAACATACGTCCAAAAAGGATTCAGAAAACACTTGCTGTGTGTGGTTGAAGTGTGTGCATATCTGAGTGTGCGTGCTGTGTAGATTCAGTCTGTCGAGTTTGTTGTGATCCATCCATTGCCAATTTGCCATTGGCAGAGTGTCTCTCTCTGTGTGAGTCGAAAAGAAACAGAGAATGGCCTGTCCAGGTGCACTTGCAACACACAGCTTGTATTTGTAATTTTAAGTGCAGGAGATGGATGTGATATGTGCAGATCATGGACGCGGACTCCTGGATTGCCGCCGGCTTTGGGAGTCTTGCGTCGCTGGCCGCCCAGGGTTCCTAGCAGGCGCTACCCGGATTTTTTTTAAAATTTTAACACTTTTTGATAACTAATTTTAAATCTAACACTGTAAGTTTTTTTTAACTAACACTTTTGGCCGCGTCTATTGCCCTGGCGTGGCCAAATGCCTGTGCCGCGCCATGCATGGTGGCGCGGCAAAGGTCTGACGTGGCGACGACCGGTTTCGGTGACCGTTGACGTGGCAGTTCTTGCCGCGCCACCGACCTTGGCGCGGCAGTGCCGCGCCCTGATCCGTGGCACGGCAGAGCCGAATAAATACCGCGCCCAGTCCCGCCTGTCCGAGCAGCAAGCCCGCCTGGCCGGCGGTACCTGAACGGTTTAATCTGAACGCGTCGCGTCGATAGTGGGAGTTATTCTAAGTATTGCTTGACGTAAAATTAATAGTAGATTTGTTTGTCTTTTATTGAATTTTTTTCATGGCCGAATAGAGAATTTAATAAGCCAATGATTTGTTTTTCGTCTTTCATAATACGGTTAACCACCAATTTAACTAATCGATTATGAAAAATTGCCACCGGCGTCGAGATACGCCGGGACTGCCGGTTCCCGAACTAGTTGGTACTTAATCTTGTCGGCAGTGCTGCCGCGACGCAAAGAAACGAATATGAAACAGATAAATGAAGTCTGTGCGTAAGTTGACAAGCTGCCATCTAACATTTTTATTGTTTTGACATAAGTTTGACATAACATAACCAAATAACCCCGCAAGTTTCGGACGTTAATATTCATTTGACCTAACAAACTAAGACCCAGGAGTGTAAGGATCCCTCGGACGCCTCTGTCTCTTCGGATTTATTGGTAACAAATTGGAAGTGTAGCCAACGTTGGTATGGTCGTGTCGACGGTGCGTATGGCTCGTACCCTGCAAGTATATGATACGCTCGATTACTTATAATTCTTTATGATCGTTAGTTCATGGAGCCTATGTATTTAAATAGACTATCTTTGATAGTACCTGTGAGGCTCCTTGGGTACCAAGCGGGGCACCACCTAGCTGAGACATGCCGATCTCGTGCTGCGGCCAATCGTCCCACTGGTCGTGCTGTCTGTGGAAGCCCGGGGGTCGTCGTCATCGTCGTCCTCGGTTGCAGGGTCATTCCCAGTGCTATGATGTGGTGGTGTACGCACCGCGGAAGTGGCACCCGACCGCGCCGAAGTCATCGGCTGAGAAGAGCCGGCTGGTGTCCTCAAAGAGGCTGAAGACGTGCCACCCGACCGCGCGGGGGAGTGGCGGTTCCTCATAAGGAGTGTCTATGCAGCTCAGCTTCTGAGCTAGCTTTCTGCAGCTCTTCTTCACCTTCTGCATAAATAGACGTTAAAGTTAGTGCATTACCCAAACGCATATATACTAAAGAAATATTTTCGGAACGGACAAGTTTATGTTACCTCCACAAAAGCCACGAGAACGCCTGGCCCCTGACCTCTAGACTCGTGAAGTCGGAACGCTGCTTCGTTGGACAGCCTTGACAATTGTGTCGCCTGGGTACATAAATGCAGTTGGACAGTTTTAGTACACATACTTAATACCAAAAGGATAACAAATTGTACCATTCAAGTATATTACCATGTATCTTTGAAGCGGGGCTCTCTCCAGCTGTGTGTTCTCCCTAGTGGTAACGTCGTACACATCTTCGATGACATCTTTCTCCGAGTCCTCGTCAATCGCCACGTCAGTGTACGGGGGCTTGATATGTGTCCTCGTAGACCTGTGAAGCCACCACAGGTACTCGTTGAAGGTGTGCTGATCGTGTGGAGGACCCGCATGGACCGGATATCGTACCATGTTCTGCCACAAATGGATGTGCGAGCTGTGTCACGCGCCAATCCTTGGTCTTGTACCTCTTCCTGCGGTCATACCTGCAATAAAACGATGTTAGTTGTACCACACACCTCTGGATTGTAGCATTGTTATTAATCGATAACGTACCCGTGCAATTCTTGGTTGGTGGAGTAAAGCGGTGGTGGGCAGCCTGTCATTTTCCTAAACTATCTGCAGACCCAGATGGGTAAGTGAATCTCGACCACATGGAAGAAAATAAGAGGGACGTCACAACGATACTCGTTTGACTTGTCCCTAGTGACAGGACTGAGATAGTCCTGGAGCTCCGGAGAATCCTAAGGACACCAATGCACCTGGAATTTCGTAATTGAGTTAGGTTGTGATATAGTGTACATCGAACAAGACACATGTATAATAGTAAAGAGAGCGTAACCTGGTGCTGTGTCAGGACGTCGAGACCGTCCATGTACTCCGTGTACTTGTGCCTCGCATTCCCTCTAACTAACTCTGCTTTCGTCCAGATATACAGAGCTATAGGGAGTGTATCCTGCCCGTTCCATCGCTGCATTGAACACGATAATGAATTAGCCATTAATAATGAATTCATATGTAACTGCCTCCAAAAATATAGTGAACCGAAGTACTTACCGGTAAACCATTATTAAGGGGCCTCCCAACGGGCCATTGTTCCCAACACCACACCTGAAGTAGGTACGAGCAACCCCCAAGGTTCGTATATCCTGAGGTGCGACGGCAGGCAACGCATAGCTGTCGATACGTCCATGCCAGGACTGCGCTGCCCTAGCTGTACGCCGCTATGTTCTCCCACGGCTGTCGTACTATGTCAAGGAACATCCAGCTGATCGTGTTGCCCGAGGCGTCTGGGAAGAGGAAAGCACCAAGAAAGTGCCAGAGCCACACATAAGCGAACCTGTCAATCAGAGCCTCCTCAGCCTGTGGGTCCAAGTAATCAAAGCGTTCCATGATCTAGGACGATGAAACCCCGAAACTTTTCCTGAAATTGACCAAAGAAAATGAGACCCCATGGCTGCAGGAAAGCAATGCAAGTATTAAATAGGCTTGAATTACTCACTTATTTTTCTTGGAAGCATCGTCGTCCGGTGGAAGAAAGCTAGTAAACTGAGCCACCAGCTCCCTCCAGTGATCGTTGTCAACTATCCCTATCACTGGAAGCCCCCCAACCAAAGGCCTAAAATAGCCTTCACGTCCTACAACGTCAAGGTCATCTCGCCACAAGGTAGGTGGAACGTGTGGGTCTCAGGCCTCCACCTATTATAAGAATAAAACGACTGTTAGTTGTCTCAAATTTATTAGAAAAAAGTTTACGTACAAAGAATGCACTCACACATGTCTACAGCTGCAGTAAGTAGTGCTAGGTCAAGAGGCGGAAGACCGTGGTTGACAACACGGACAAGCTCCATAAAGCCAGCACGCCGTATGTACGGCGCATAACGCTCGTCCCACTGGTGCGCCCTGGTGTGTGTGCGGGGCCTCAAAGGAGGCAAGGACAACTCTGCGTCATTGTCGCTTAAGATGTGTGCTCGGTGCTGGTCGTCGTACTCCACCTCAAGAATAGGGTACAATAGGTGCTGCGTGGGAGGAGCCATCCTGTTACAAATTGATAAACAAAGCGTTAGAGTATTCAAATTAACAAAATTTAAATTAACATTAGTAAGTTCACAAACAAATCACTAACCTAACTATCCTAAATCCCTAAACCCAAAATCCTAACTATACTAGATAATAAATACATAATCAATCCCTAAAATACCTAAATCCTTTTGGGTTTAGAGTAAACTAGTATCTATACCCAAAATCCCTAACTAAATAACTAACTATAAACTAAATAATAAATGCATAAACAATCCCTAAACCCAAAATCCTAACTATACTAGAACACACAACCTCAAACATACGTAAATCACAAACAAATTCACTAACCTAACTATCCTAAATCACTAACTATCATAAATCAATACCAATCATAAAACCCTAACTATCCTAAATTACTAACTATCCTAAATCACTAATTATCCTAAATCAATAATAATAAAAAAATATGAAATCAACCCTAACTATCCTAAATTACTAACTATCCTAAATCACTAATTATCCTAAATCAATAATAAGCAAAAAATATATAAAATTGAGAGGAGGTACCTTAGGAGCGGGCGGCCTTGACGCGCCGACGTTCGTGGAGCGGCCGGCGCAGGCGCTGCATGGCGGGAGTGGCCGGGCAAGGCGTGGTCGGGCGGGCGCTGGCGCCAGGCGCTGCGCGACGGCTGGCGGCGCTGGCGGCGGATGGGCGAGTGCGGGCGCTGGCGGTAGGCGAGCGGGCGGCCGGCCACACAGTATTTATTCAGCTCTGCCGCGCCATGGATCAGGGCGCGGTACTGCCACGTCAAGATCGGTGGCGCGGCAAGAGCTGCCACGTCAACGGTCACCGAAACCGGTCGTCGCCACGTCAGACCTCTTCCGCACCACCATGCATGGCGCGGCACAGGCATTTGGCCACGCCAGGGCAATAGGCGCGGTTAAAAGTGTTAGTTTTTAAAAAAAACTTATAGTATTAGATTTAAAATTAGTTATCAAAAAGTGTTAAAATTAAAAAAAAATAGCTACCGGTAAGCTTTAGTCGCAACACTAGTTTCCTAAGTGCGCCTTTACAGCTCCTGGTAGCGGTGCATTGTGTCTGTCTTTCTTGATAGCTAACGATATCTCACCGTGTTGCAGTCCTGAGCGTGGTACGAATCGCTTGAGCTTGTTTGGCTTATAAGTCGTATTTTTTCAGTCAACGAACAATATTTTTCTCTCACGCTAAATCAGGTAACAGTACTTTCAGCCATGGCTTATCAGCCAAACAAGTTCAAACGAACAGGGCGCTTATTTCTCCTTATTAATGAAGCACGTGCCAATGCACGCTTTTGAAAAACAAAGAAATATATGCAGATCATTCAGTTTGCTTTGCTGCATCTGAGCTACGCTTGTGAGGGCCCGTTCATATGGCTAATGGCTTTCTTCTCTGAAGCTGTTGATGGCCGGCCTCGGACTTTTATTGGGGCTTACTAGCGTCCGGACGTCCGTACAGAAGCGCGCATCCGGACACCCGCAACGCACCCACCACTCAGCCCAGCGCATGCTCGTCGTGCGGCCCACGCGGCGCACTCGCCCTTGCACACTTGCGGACGTGCGTCCGAACAGCCAGCAGAGCACCCCCCCCTCGACTGTCAGCTGGGCCCGGTAGCGGCCAAAACGGATCGACAGAAAACGGCAACGCTCCAGCGCCCCTACCTCTACGACGGTTCCCACGTCGGGTGACTGTCTCCCATGCACTCCCTCTGGTTGCCCCACTGACAGACGCGCATAGGAGCATGCATGCTCGCCGCGCCCTGCTGCCCTACTGTTGCTCGCCCGCGCCATGCTGCGCGCCTGCCCCTCCTCGCCCTGCTGCACCCCCTGCGCTCGCTCGCCCCGTGGATACCGCCTGTGCCTCATGAAACACTTACAACATGTAGGACTTGATGCAACATACGTCTAAAACAGTTGAAATATTTGAAACATATGTTTGCAATATATATGTTGCCACAACAACATATTCAACATTTGGATAAAACACTTGCAACATATGTTCGAAAAACAACTAAAACATTTGAAACACACACTTGCAACATGCTTCTGAAACACTTGAAAAAAAACACCTGAAAACATTTGAAAACCTTTGCAAACATACGCAACATCCAGATAAAATATATGCAACATATGTGTGAAACATATGCAACATTCAAATAAAAACATTTGTAGCATACGTCCGTTAACACAGATGAAACATTGGTAACAGACCTTTGCAACATACGTGTACAACCATTGTAACATATGCAACATCCCAATCTAATTTTGCAACATCGATATAAAACACTTGCAATATACCTGTGAAGCACCTGAAACACTCAAAAACATACGTTTGCAACATGCTCTTTTAGCGCAAACATCTCCTTGTTGCTTCGCAAAATGGAGGCTCGTCGGTGCGTGGAGGTCACCGGTGTGCTCGGCGGCGGCGCGGAGCTCACCAACAACGAGGAGTTGGGCGGTGGTGCACAGAGGGCGGGTATGGGGGCAGCACGAGCGCGCGTTGTGCGCAGAAGGCAGGTGGTTGGCGCATGGAGGCCACTGATGTGCTAGCCAACGACGTGGAGCTCGTCGGCAATGCGGAGCTCGACGGCGTAGCACCGAGGCCCGGGTTGGGGCGGCACTGGCGGCGGTGACGCGGAGATTGGGTGGGCGCGGTGCGGGTGCCATGTTTCCGCCTCGCATACGCCTTCTACCGCAAGGGACATCTCTAGGCTTATGTGAACCACCTCTAGGTACCTCCTCGTCTTCACGAGCAGCTAGGCCTAAGGATCTGGCTGTGTTGCTTAGGGGAAACAGAGCAGAGAAGAACGTTAACGCAGTGGAAGCAGATAAGAAAGCGATGAATGGATGAGAATAAACAAGGACGTCCTGTTTGTAGCATTACCATTAATTATTTATTTTCAACCCAATTAGCATCATGGTTGCACCTCTGCCTGTCATTATTTACTCCTAGTGTTCCAAACTATCCGTCACTTCAGTTTTGTTCAAATCAATTTTCTCAAATTTTTACTAGGTTTTTTAAAATAGTTTAATATCTACAATACCAGGTACCAATACACCATTATCAAGACATATTTTATGTCTAAATTAATGGAACTAATTTGATGCCATAGATGTCTGGTGCAATTTTATATAGTCTTGTTAAAAGTTAGAAAAGTTTAAATGAACATATATAATTTTGAATGGGTGGAGTAGCAGTTATTTTTTAATCCAACATTTGACACTAATGCGCGTGAATCGGCCTCCTGTTTGGATATACCGATGAACCGTCACCATGTTTATTACATGTTTCACACTAA